>NW_006400200.1:529306-543600 GCF_000299155.1 Elephantulus edwardii | reverse complement strand
TCTGTGTTCATCAAAAGCTTTTCCAACAGAGTGAAAAGAAAACCTGCTGATTGGGAACAAACATTTGGCAATATGATCTCAGACAAGTCTCATAAACAAATTGTATAGAATACTCCTGAGCCTCCACAAGAAAAAGGCTGATAACCCAATTACAAAATGGGCAAAAGATATGGAAAGAATTTTCACAGAGGAAGATATTAAAATATCCAACAGACACATGAAGAAATGCTGCAAATCACTGGCAATAAGAGAGAGGCAAATTAAAATCACAATGACATACTATCTCATTCCAGTAGCGATGACAAAGTTTAGCAGGACAGCACGTAATAAATGTTGGAGAGGATGTGGTGAGATAAGAACTCTTATACACTGTTTGTGGGATTGTAAATTGGTACAATCACTCTGGAAGGCAGTTTGCTGCTTCCTCAAAAAGCTGAATAGAAATTCCTTATGAGCCAGCTATTCCATTGCTTGGAATATACTAAAAAAAAAAAATGAGAACTGAGGCTCAAATGGAATCTTGTACACCAACGTTCATAGCAGCATTATTCACTATCACAAGAACATGGATACAGCCCAGAAGTCCAACCACAAACAAATGGATTGAGAAGTTGTGATACATTTGTACAATGAAATACTATGCAGCACGCAGGAGCAATCATTTTGTAAATTTTATTTAACTTGGGAGGAACTGGAGAACATTTTGCTGAGTGAATTAACTCAAATCCAAATGTACAAATACTATGTAACACCATTGTTATAGAATGAGTATGAAGATCCAAGGAGGGGGGAGGGTGATGATGGGTAGGAGTTTACAGGGTGAAACACAGGGTTGCACAACTAGATGGGTGAGTGGGGTGAAGGGAATGGGAAGGATCTTTTATGAAAAACAATACATTCAAGCTTTATAAATAAGAATACACACACACACAAGACTTTGTATATGATTGAATAAAATTAAGTGTACATGAATGAAACAAGATGTATGAAAAATTGTATAAAAGTGAATGATAGTATAAATAATAATAAATTTAAAAAATAAAAAAGCAGGATCCGGAGCATCAACAGTAGTTGAGTATAACTTCTATTTCAATACAGAACATAGAATGACAGATCCATTTTATATTTAACACATTGCCGCACACTTTTAAATGACGGCCATGCTTAGAAACACATTTTTTTTTCTGCTATAGCTGTCATCTGCGACAACGTGTTAAGCATATATGTAAAATTCTAACACATTATCTTGTTGTAGTGTGCCATCGAGTCAGAATTGACCCACAACTGACCCTCCAGTAGGTTTTCAAAGGCATTAAATTGCATGAGAGAAGATCGTACATCTCCCTTGGAGCAGCTGGTGGACTTGAATTTTGTGCCTTTGGGATTGCAGCACAGCTACTTGCCACTAGGCCATCAGAGAGAGCAAATTCTGGTGGCCTAGTGGGTATGGTAACTGCAAAGGTCTTTGCCTGGATCAGGCAAACCTTAGTCTCCAGACTGACATCATTGCTCTTCAGTACTTTGGGGAGGTCTCTGAAAGCAGCCTTTCTCAGTGCAATTCATCTTTTTATTTCCTGGCTGCTGTTACCAATATTCTTGATTGTGAAGCCAAGCAAACTAAAGCTCTTAACAATCTCAGTCTCTTCACCATCTATCACGATGCTGCCAATTCAGCCCAGTCGTGAGAATATTTGTTTTCTTAATATTGAGCCGCAATCCATATTGAAGGCTGCAGTCCTTGACCTTCTAGAGTAAGTGCTTCAGGTCCTCCTGAGTTTGAGCAAGTAAGGTTGTGTCATCTACATGATGCAGATTGTTGATGAGTCTTCCTCCAATCCTGACGGTACATTTCTTCTCATAGAGTGCAGCCTCCTGGATAATCTATTCTGCATATAGATTAAAAATATATGGAGATAGGACACGTCCCTGGCATGCACCTTTTCCAATTTTGAACCATGAAGTGTTTGCTTGCTATGTTTCGACGACTCTCTCCTGATCCAATTATAGGCTTTGCATAAGCACAATCAAGTGTTCTGGGTTTTCTATTCTTTTCAGAGCCAGCCATAGCTTGTTGTGATCCACACAGATAGAAGAAGAATTGATACCTTTGAGCTGTGGTGCTGGAGAAGAGTATTGGATATGTCATGGATGGCTAGGAGAACAAACAAGTTTTTCCTAGAGTTGATGAGAAAAGACTGCTCCTTGGAGGCAAGGATTTTGAAGTTTTGTCTGGCATACTTTGGACATGTTGCAAGGAGGGACCAGTCCTCAGAGAGGAACATCATGCTTGGGAGCATGGAGACACAGTGCAAGGCATGAAGACCCTCAATGAGATGGATTCAAGTGACTGGGTTAATGGGGGTAGATGTGTCAGAGACAACAAGATTGGCACAGGATAGAGCAGGTTTCAGGGCTGTTGTACACAGGGTCACTACGCATCGCAGGCAACTCGACAGCACATAACAACAATAACTGTGGGAGCTGCCAACCCAAACATAGGAAGTTAAAATCCCTCGGTTGTTCCAAGGGAAAAATGGGCAGTATCCTCTAGCATGATTTATTGCTTCTAAAAACCCACTGAAGGAGCAGCTATGAGTAGGTCCCAAGGTGGCAGCACATAAGAACAAATATATATAATCAAACTCAATGTCATCAAGTTATGATGAACTCATTGTTGATATTCCAGTGGATTTTTGGAGACTATAAATCTTGTGGGATGATACTACTTATTTTTCTTCAGTATAGTGGTTGGTGGCGGATTCAAACCACCAGAGAAGTATCACTTTTTCATCAGCAGCACGACCTCTTCTGGGCTATACCACCAGAGTTCATGTGTACGTATGTGAGTACACAGTGTGTGTTTGTGTGTGGAGACAGACATACAAGAGGCTGAGAGAATTATATAATTCTGAAAGAATCAAAAGATCAGTGATTTAAACTCACCAGTTACTTATGGGAAAAATTTTAAGACCTCTAAGACAACAGATTTATGAATTAGAAGTAAAATAAAATTATTAATTAATCTTTTGTGTTGAAAAGTACATGTATTTTTAAAAAAACAACACCAACAAACCAAAAATGTTCTAGTAGTGTTTCAAGGGATTTTAGAAACTGATTTTTAAAACATACATACAAATATGGAAGAGAGAACATATTACTTCTTTGGAAATAAAAATAATAGAAAAGTGACAGGAATTGGAATATCAGGTACTAGGGAGCTCAGATAGCTCCCTAGTCTCAGATAGCTCCCTAGTCAGGAGTTGTTTTGCCATCTCAAAGACAGACAGTTGAGGCAACCAGCTGCTCTGTGGTAGAGTGGGAAATCTACTGCGTGATTTACAGTCTCTCATATCTCACTGATTGGTTACCTTTGAGTCAGCTCCAACTCAAAAATATGTAACAGCAATTATTACAAACTAGGAAACATTGATGGCCTTGTCCACAGGAAGTTACACTCCTAACTAAAAGACCACACCTTTCTGGATAACTGGATGGATGGATAGATAAACACAACAAGCTTAAGGAAAGAAAGAAATCACACAATTTGGGGGGATAATGATTTTTCTAAATAAGAATGCAAAGGATCATATAAAGAAGAGAAATATTAAAAAAGAAGAAGAAGAAGAAAATAAATATAAGAGATAATCAGAAATACTTTACTATACTACTAATATGAGACCAGAAAAGCCAGTCAGTGCCAAAATACCCCTTACAGACCTCTCAGATCGGGGTCATAATAGAAGACTCTAGACAGAATAGGAGAAAAAAGTAGAACAAATGCAAAAATAATTTTTAAAAAATTGCACTTACTGGTTTGATAGAGGCTGATAAAATCCCAAGAGACTATACCCTTTAAAATCCTTCAAAACTGAAACTGAATCCATTCCTGGAATACCTTTCAGTCAAAGGATAGACAGGTCTATAAAGTAAATAACACTCATGAAAACTGAAGTTCTTAGATCAACCATATGAGACCAAAGGGGCATTTGACAAAAAACAAAGTTCAGAAAGTGGGACAGGACAAGAAATAAGGAAACAGGGAGCCCAGGGAGAAAGGAGGGGGGAAACTGTTAGACTGAGGAGATTACAACTAATGTGTCACCAAATAAAATGTGTATAAATTGTTGAAAAGGAAACAAATGTGCTTCATAAAACTTTCACTAACATCACAATATGTTCCTCAAATGAAATATGCTTTGTTTTCAGGAAGAATGGTGAAAATAAACTATTCATTTTATTATTATTCTTTCACAAAATAAAATGATATATTCTCCCAATGTGTAAATCATTTCAAAATATTAAAGTTTTATCACCAAGTTGCCAAAAGAGTTAAGTCAAAATTACTAAAATCAGTTTCAGAAGAAACATTAACATTTCCCTTGCAAACTTTTTTAATCTGTTGCTTCAAAGGACAAGCAAGTATAAAGGAGGCATTTTTCTATGACCAAAGTAAAATAAGAATCTTAATTTCTACTTTTGTAAATTTATTTTAATAAACATAAAGAAAATGAAGAATTTTAGAGTTTATCATTTAAGTTTTAAATACAATTGCATCTTGTCTGCAGTAAAATTGCATACATTATTTTCCTTAAAGCACATAATATGAGTAAATCCCTATTTTTAAATTTATAAAGACATTCAATCTCTCTGTAAAATCACAATTTAAAAAGGAAAAAATAAAAAGAGAAAAAAACCAGTAGCTTAAAATTCAGAGTTCAAATGTTTTCAAAAACACAATGTACTACAATTTCATAGATCTCTGTTGGATACCTCAAATGAGTCTCAATATCTGCAAGAGTTCCCACTAACCTCACAGCCTGCTCAGGTCCAACTCATAGCTGTGCTTTGTGGATCCCCAGGCTGTAAATCTTTATAGGAGGAGTCTGCTAATCTTTCTGCCCCAAACTGCTGGTGGATTCACACTGACAGATTTTCAGACAAAAGCCCCATACATTAAGCACCAGGATTCCTATCTGAAAGTATTAGTAATTAGTATATAGTTTCCAATCTTAGCGAAGATAAAAAAATTAAAAGCCCTTCTAAGAGACAAGATTTATATGTTCAGTGAGAAAATAGAAAATTACAAAAGCATTTATCTAAGAAGTACTTTCTGTTTCGTTTACTATGGGCTGGCAATTAGGCAAAAAAAAAATATTATTTTGTTGGTGGGTGTGCTGCCTGCATTGTTGTTTTTGTTGTGTGCCAGTCACCTGAGACTCATAGTAACCCTATGTACAGTAACTCTGAACCCTGCTCTAAACCTGAGCAAGCCTTACTGTCTTCAATACACCTATCCCCATTACCCTACTTACTGTGTCACTCAATCTCATTCTGAGTCTTCCTTTCTTTCACTTTCCCTACGCCCTTCCAAGCATGATGTCCTTTTCCAAGGTCTGATCCCTCCTGGAAACATGCTCAAACTATGTGAAATGGAGCTTCAAAATTCTTTCCTCTAAGGAGCAGTCTGGCTTCACTTTTCCAGGACAGGCCTATTTGTTCTTCTAGCAGTCCATTGTATGTTCAATACTCTTCTCCAGCACCATTGCTCAAAGATATCAATTCTTCTTCTGTCATCCTTATTCATTGTTCAGCTTTCTGATGCTTAGCAAGCAATTGCAAAGACCAAGGACTACATCAGGTGCACCTTGGTCTCAGACTGACATTGTTGCTAGTTAGCACTCTGTAGAGGTCCCTGACAGTAGAATTTCCCCAGTGTAATTCATTTGTTTCTTTCCTAACTGTTAGTGCCAAGGAACTGAGGAACCCAGTAAACTAAAATTGTTATCAATCTCTATCTCTCCTCCATTTGTGCTGCCCCTTGATGTTTAGCTTCAGTACATATTGGAGACTGCAGTTCTTCACTTACTGCAGCAAACTCTTCCAAGTTTTCCTTAGTTTAAGCAAGCAAGGTTATACCATCTGTATACCACAGGTTGTTGATGAGTCTTTTTCCGAATTACCTGCATTAGGTTTATGCATTTCAGGAGTATCGTAGATGCTGTAACTATTAGAATTCACTTAATCAATAATCTGTATTTACTACTTAATGAAGTGTTTCTTGTTAACCAACAGATCTAGAAACTATTTTCCTTCTCAAACAGACAAACCTGTCACATGGTGGTGCAAATGATTTGTACTGACTACTATCTGAAGGATAGTATTTTAAACCTACTTAGTAGCTGATTGGGAAAAATAAGTGTAGAAATCTTCTCCTTAAAAATGATAGGATCAAAAAACAAAGTAAGTCTACTCTGTAATATATGGAGGTTAGTCGTGTGTGGGAACTGACTTAAGGGCAAGGAGCTTAACATATTGTACTGAGGTAATTGTTGTTGTTATGTGCTCTTGAGTTGACTGTGACTCACAATAACCCTATGAAATGTCTCTGAACCTTGCCATATCCTTTTTTGTCCTCACCATCTCTGGCATACTTGAGGCCTTGTTAAAGTCATAGTGTCAATCCACCATGTTGACAGTTTACCTCTCTAATGTTGCTCCTTTACCTTTCCAAGAATGATGTCCTTCTCCAAAAACTGGCCCCTCCTAACAATACATCCAAAGTATGTGAGATAAAGTTTAACCATCCTTGCTTCCACGGAATACCCCAGTTGCACGTTCTCCAAGAAAGACCTTGGAGGTCTGTCTCCAAATCTCCAGATCATTTTGTCCTCTTGGCAGGCCATGGACTATTCAGTACTGTTCAACACCACAATTCAAAGGCATCAATTCTTCTTCTGTCATCATTGGTCATTTTTCAACTTTCAGATAAATAGCAAGTAACTGAGACTATGACTTGCGTCAAGTGCACCTTAGTGTTTAAACTGACATCATTACTCTCTAGTATTTTAGAGAAGTCCCTCTTTAGTCCTTTAGAGAGGTCCCTGACTGCAGATTTCCCCAATACAACTTGTATTGAGGAACTTTTCCTTCAAAAATAAAACAAAAGGCAAACTTATTGCCATTGAGTCAGTACTGATACCTGGTGACCCTACAAGGAATTTATAGGACACAGCAGAAATGATGCATATAGTTTTCAAGACTGAATCTTTAGGAAAGTAGACACTTTTTCTCCTGTGGAATGGTTACTGGGCTCAAAATAGAAATTTTGTAATTATTAACTGAGAAATTAATGATGGTACCAGAGTTCTTTAAAACATAAAAGACACAATTAAATGTTATTGTTTATGTGCCATCAGGTAGCTTGCTATTCATAGTGACCCTATGTACAACAGCCCTGAACCCTGTTGTATCCTGTGCCAACCTTATTGTCTCTGACACACCTATCTTCATTACCCCAGTAACTGAATCAATCCCTCTCATGGAGAATCTTCCTGCTTGCACTATCCCTCCATCCACCCAAGCATCATGTCGCTCTCCAAAGACTGGTCTCTCCTTGCAATGTGTCAAAATGATGTCAGATGAAACTTTGGAATCCTTGCCTTCAAGGAGCAGCCTGGTTTCACCCTCTCTGGGATGAATCTGTTTGGTCTCCTGGCAGTCCATGGTATTTTCCAACTTTTCTCCAGCACCACAGCTCAAAGGCATCAATTTTCCTCCTATCATCCCTAGTCATTGTCCAGCTTTCTGACACAGAGCAAGTAATTGCAAAGACTATAGCCAGAACAGGCACACTTTATTCTCTAGACTGATATCCTTATTCTTTAGTACTCTGGAGAGGTCCCTGACAGCAGACTTTCTCAATGCAATTCATCTTTTGATTTCCTGGCTGGTGGTACCAGGAGTGTTGATTGTAGAGCCAAGCAAACAAAATCTGTTAATAATATCAATCTCTTCACCATCTATCATGATGTTGCAAATTGGCCCAGTGGTGAGAATCTTTGTCTTCCTAATGTTGTGCTTCGATCCATATTAAAGGCTTCAGTCTTTGCCCTTTTAGAGCAAGCACTTCATGTCTTTCTCAGTTTTAGCAAGCAGGGTTGAGTCATCTGTATTATGCATGTTGTTGATGAATTACCTCCAATCCTGACACCATACTTCTCCTCACAGAGCCCAGAATTCCAGATGACCTGTTCTACATATAGATTGAAAAGGTATGGAGATAATAGTATAAAGAGTCACTGTACTAAAAGGAATTCACTGATACAAAAGGATTTAATGAAAAAAGGTATGAGCAAGAGCCTGTGGTGATGAAGGGAAAAGTTCAAGCTGCTCTGAAAGAATTGGAAAAAACAAGGCCTCAGGAATTGACAGCATCCCAATTGATACATTTCAACAAAGAGATGCTGTGCTGAATGTGCTCACCAAGTAGTGTCAAGAAATCTGAAGAACAACCAGCTGGCCAACTGATTGGAAGAGATCTATATTTATTCCCATTCCAACAGAAGGTGACCTGGCAGAATGTGGAAATTATCAAACAATATCATATATGCAAGCACGATTCTGCTGCAAATTATCCAAAAACAACTGGAATAGCACATCAACAGATGATAATTGCCAGATGTACAAGCTGGATCTAGAAGAGGTCATGGTACTAGCTAATATTAGATGGATCTTGGCTGAAAGTAGAGAGTACCAGAGGAATGTTTATCTGTGTTTCATTGACTATGCAAAGGCATTTGACTGTGTAGATCAGAATAAACTGCGGCTAGCTCTGAGAAGCATGGGAATCCCAGAACACTTGATTGTGCTTTTCCAAAACCTAAAATTGGGCCAGGAGACAGTCATCAGAACAGAACAAGGAAACACTGCGTAGTTCAAAATTGGGAAGGATGTACACAAGCGATGTGTTCTATCTCCATAATCAAATAGCAATTTATATAAGCTTACTGTTATCTAAGAAATAATATCTACAAAGCCATTGCACAAATACTGAGCTAGATATAGCTCATTGTAATATTTCAGTAATTCCTAGCTGATGTGAATTCCCATATAGAAAGCATTGTTCTAGACCTTTAACAAAACCATCCCAGAGTCTTCCAAATAACACATGAGAACAACATATCCTGATGCTATTTTATTGCCCAATAAACTACAAGGTTATAGATAAGCCAATCTGATAAATCCACTGATGGTTTTGTGGTTCTATGATCAGTGTGCAAAGAATTTTATAGCTCAGTAAAACTTAGGACAGTTTTATAATCCAAGATTAAACCTGCGATAAAGGGGAAAAAGGCATACATATATTTTTTCTAAACAATATTCAAAAGACATGGAAATACCTACTTATAAATTAAAATACATGATTCAAACTATTGCAAAATAGAGATAGTGATAATTTTTCCCCAAAGAAATATACAACATTAATATTTAATATAAAAACCTTAAGGGGCTATTTTATCCTTCTTGCCTTCAGAGAGTAAAACAAATATTCTGAATAGTATGACTATGGTATTAGTTACATTTTATTATATCCTTGTTCATTAAAACTGATAATCCATTTTCTTAAAATTTTTAATTGGAGAGTTCAGTCAAGCAATGCATTTTGATGTTACAATTTAGCGATAATACGAATTTTACTTAATAAATATGAAGACTATAAAAACACCCCTCAAAGACAAAAAGAAAAATGTTAGCTATAATTTTCTAATCCAAGTCCTTTCAAAAGCCATGACCTTTAAATGTATGTCAATATCTGAAAACTGGATTATAGTACTGATTTATTTCAAGTATTTTTTTACTTGCTTTATCAATTTACCTTATGAAATGCAAGGCCATTTTGACATATTGCATGTGCATATTTGTAACTTGATCCTCTTAAGAACATAATTTAGAAAATGGCCTTGCAGAGTTTAAAAATTAAGAAAGACATGTACCAGTCTTATATCCTTTCACCAAACTTATGTTTATTCTGAGAAAATAAGTTGAGAAACTGAACTATATAAAGAAGAGTGTGGTACCAGGATTGGAGGAAGACTTATTAACAAACTATGATAAGCATATAGCATAACCTTATTTGCTGAAAGTGGAGAGCAATTGAAGCCTTACTGATAATGTCAAATTACAATCGTCAGTAAGGATTGCACATCAACATGAACAAAACCAAAATTATAAGAACTGAACAATTAATCAACAGTCTCACATATTTTTTTTATGTTACCAGGATGGACCAGTCCTTGGAGAGAGATGTCATGCTTGGAAGGGTGGAGGGAAAGTGCAAGAGAGTAAGATTCTGGATGAGATGGATTGATTCAGTGACTGGGTAACAGTGGTAGGTGTGTCAGAGAATGAAATTGGCTCAGAATAGAGCAGGCTTCAGAGTTGTGGTACATAGGGTCACTATGAGTTAGTGTCAACTTGACAGCAAATAACAGCATGATAAACAGAGTATAGTTTGACTCACTTAGCAGTGGTCAAGTGGCATCAAGTTGAATACAACTCATAGTAGCCCAATGAAAAAAAACCTGAACTCTCTTCTCTAACATAATTTCTGTATGATTATAGAGTTTATAGAGTTTCCAGAAACATCTGTTTTAGGAAGTGGATGCCACTCCTGCTTCCAAACCTTAATCAGTATGGAAGCTCCTCCAAACACTGTCCATGATGGCTATCTTTTATGGTATTTGACTATGGCACAGCATTCAGCATCAGAGCAACTCCAAGTTATTCACTACAAAAAACAGACAAATGACTGCTGTACCACTTAAAGAATGTTATTTCTAAAATTAATGAATGTTGACCTGAGGGCCTGCAGCCCTCGGTCCTACAAAGCTTTAAAGACACACCCTTAAGCAGGCCTCTGCCATTGGGTCCTTGTTAGCCAAAAGGGGCCAAAGGTCAACTGACACCCACTTGTGCAGGGGAATAAAACAATAACACAAATCAAACACAACCCAAAACTTTCTTTATGTGACTCCCATCAAGACACAAGAAACCAGCTTCCAGAGTGCTCAAGAGTTTCCAAGCCACTCAAACCCTCACTACAGAGTTTTAAAGACAGACCCCTGAGCAGACCTCCACCCCTGGTTCCTTGTTAGACAAAAGGAGCCAAAGGCCAACTGACACCTGCTTGCAAATAGGGGGGAAAACCCAATATCACAAATCAAACACAAGGGTATTGTGGTTAAAAGGTCAGCAAAAGAAAGATCCTCCATGAGGATAATACGAAGGTTGCAGTAATGGACTCAAAGATAGCAATGGCTGTAGATACAGTGAAAAGCTTGGCAGTGTTACATTCCATTATATGCACGGCCACTATGAGTTGAAATAGACTTGACAGTACCTAACAACAACATTTAAAACCTAAAGCATGTGGCTGAGTGAACTAACTCAGTCACATAAGGATAAATATTGTATAAAACCATTATTGTAGAATGAGTATAAGGATCCAGGAGGGGTGGTAGAGGCTGGAAGCAGAGGGATGTGAATGTGCAGGTGAAGGAGGGATTAATCATTGGGTTGTACGACTTGATAGTAAGGAGGGTGAGGGAAATTGAAAGAATTTGTTCAAATTTGTATTTTAGTTTTATAAATAAGCTAGTAGAAAAATAAGAGAAAAAAAAGGCTTCATCTTCTATCAGCATCTACTCACAAATTTCTGAGCATATATGTTTTGCAGTCATTAGCTATTATGAAGATTTTCTTTATAAAATAAATATGGCAAAATGTAAATTAAAAAAAGAAAATATCATTCTTACAATTACCGGTGGTGGTGTTGTTAGATGAAGTAAGAAGTGACCCCTAGCCCACCTTTTAATAGGGTTTCAGAGGCTATAAATTGCATGGGAGAGGGTTACTAATCTTCCTGCTGAGGAGTTGGTGAGTTCCAATTGCATGCCTTTCTTTAGGTTGGTTGCACAACTCCTTACCCATCAAGCCATCAGAACTATTTTAAATTAATGAATTACCATTCTTTTAGAAAAATAAGCCTTAAAGATTTTCATTTACCTGCCCAGTGTACTGTTGTTAATGTGCACCATAGAGTCAAACCCACCTAAAGTTGACCATCTGGTAGGTTTTCAGAAGCATTTAATTGCATGAAAGGAGATTGTCTATCCTTCTCCCACAGGCCAGGTGGTGAATTAGAACCATGTGCCTTCAGGATTACAGCACAGCTTCTTGCCCATAGGCCACCAGAGCGCCTTATTCAAGTAAAAAAGCAGTCTCACTTTTGAGATTTTTAAAAAATTATTACGATAAACCTGAAATAAGATGGATCCATTCTGTTTGCATATGTGATTTGAATTAAAAATTTTATCTTAACTCTTTAATAAAAGTTATTTTATCAGAAAATACAGTAAGAAAGGCCATAATATTGAATGATAGAAGTTCCAGAATTCCTTTGAATAAAATGTCCATTATTCTTTGGATTATTCATGATAACTCTATACTACTGAAATATAATACATCAGTATGCTTTGTGTTGTCTCTAGAGATAAACTGATTACTCTGAACATCTATTTACTGAATAAAAATGAATCACCTAAGGGAACCAAGAACTCACTACTTGGAGAAAATATTGTTCATACATTTTCATTCCTGTTAGAAAATTCAACATACTGGCTTATAAAATTGTCATCATGTTAGATTAAATCAGAGGGGACTGCTTGCTTTATTTTAGTGCTTTTGCTTTGCTTATTTATAATTTATATAACTCACACTTTTACTTTAAATTCTACTTTAGAAGATATTATAAATTAGTCTGTCAGATACAATTCAAGGGAGGAAAATTTGATGTTGTATTTAAAATGAAACTGGTACGCTTAAATATGGCCTAGAAATATCTTTTAGGAAAAGCATAGTATAAGACATTGTTCCTTATATTTGTCTTCTCATTTTCTTCATTACATATGAAATAATTGTCTTGACATTTAAAGATTTGCTCACTTTAAAATAGGATAGAGAAGAGGATGTAATATTTTTTAAGATAGCATTAGAAAAATAAATAAGCAAGTCAGATAATTTTTCAGCAAATGAAAGTAAATGATTATTTGCACTTTCTTCATGTTGGATGAGTTTAACTTAATGAACATTTGTCAGTGTTGCAACATGGCTTCTTTCTCTCTGGAATAAGATAAACCACCAATTTAAACTCTAATGCTTGATAACAAACACCCTTCAATTTTGCAGCTGGTTGGTTCAAATGACAATAAATTTATAAGAAGTTCTTTATTTTCCCTTGTATTTAAAATTTATAAACCAATATTGATGAGTTTCAAGATAAGAGTATGGAAATTGTGACTCTATTTGTTTCCAATGTTTATGTCACACCATCACTAGATTTCTGATGTGTTCTTCATTGCAACATTGTTGAACTTTAAGTAATGTCTTTCATATCTGTATGAAACAGTTAACATCACTCATATGATAGCCATGAAATATAAATTCTTAACCACAGTTGTCACTTTCTTGAGGATTCTTAGATTTATATTTTGAATTAAAGTATATAAATACATGAAAGCAACACTGAACACCAAGACTTGGGGATAAAACAGTCCTGGGTATCATTCCTATGAAGATCCCAGGTTCCCTCTGAGACTCTGTAGGCTAAGAGGAAAGTGACCACTTCCACCCAGCCTCATGAGTAGACACAGGTACACCATGAACACCTGATCACCTAGACTTGAGGAGAAAAGGTTCCCAGGAAGTATTTTGGGACTTCTCCAGCTCCCCTCAGAGGCTCTGTCTGCCCAGGGTGAATAACATCCTCAACCATTTCATATAATATCAAGGAAGCAGAAAGCAGGATCAAACATTAGGGAAAAAATAGTCTCTCCCACCTCACTCCACTCTCCTCTCACTATCCTGCATCACTACCAGTCTGTACCCACCATGACCACCCACCGTTCAGCAGCTGGTAGGAAGATGGCACCTAGAAGACAACAAAGGCTTTGAGGAGTACATGAAGGAACTAGGAATGTGAATGACTTGAGGGGGAAAGGACACAATAGCCATGTTAGATTGTATCATTACTCCTAATAGCAAAGTCCTCACCTTGTAAACTGAAAGCACTTTGAAAAGAATGCAATTCTCTTATGACTTGAGAGTAAAGTTTGAAGAAACGACAGCCAGTGGCATAAAATCTCAGTGTCCGCAACTTTATAGAGTGAGATGGGAAGAAAAGCCCAATAACCAGAAAATAGGAAGATGGTAAAGTAGTGGTAGAATGCATTATGAGCAATGTCACGTGTATTTGAACTTATGAAAATGTAGAATAAAAACTATAGGACAATATCTCTCGTGTACATATATGCAAAAATCTGTGCGGTGATGATGCAAAATGAAGACAGGGCTAAACCTGGAAGGCTGTGGGGTGGCTTTAAAGAGAGAAGAGCGTAGTTTATTTTCTTCAACATGGGCCACCTTCAAATCTTGGAGTTCAGAGCACAGCACAGAGG
>NW_006400200.1:521010-522071 GCF_000299155.1 Elephantulus edwardii | reverse complement strand
GCCACAAACCAGAAAAATCACCAGAGCTACTATCCACACAGATATATACACACACTTATGTTTATTGCTAAATTATTCACAATAGCAGAGAAATGGAAGCAACCCAAGTGCCATCAATAAATGAATGGATAGTGAAGCTGTGTCATGCTCACAAAATTGAATTTTATGCACCACTGAAAAATGAGGAATTCATAAAATATTATACAACATGGGTGACATTATGCTAAGTGAAATATCTGAGTTCACAAATACTGCATAATGCCATTGTTATAAAATAGGCCTGACATGGAAATTGTGGAGGAACTAAAAGTGGATACAAAATGAAGGAAAGAAGTATTTAAAAGGAATATATGATTAGACATTATTTGCATGACAACAGTCCAGAATAAAAGATGCATAGCATGGTGTCGTTGGCAGTGGGGCAAGGGAGGGAGAAAGAAAATTTTGCAATTATGATTTTTTTAACACTAAACTGAGGGGATAAGGGAAGAAAATGTGCAGCAAGGAATGAATAAAAATCCAAAATTTTCTGTAAACATTAGTTTAAATCACAATAAAAAACATAATAAGAAGTAAAATAAAATTTCAATCTTTACTTTGTGTTTTTAAAAAAAAAAATTACCTTTATTGTATTATTTTTACATGTACCATCAAATCAGATCTGACTGGGACAGGAGGAAATTGCCCCTCCTTCCCCAGCAGAGCATCTGGTGGATTTGAACCGCATACCTCTGAAATTGCAGTGCAGCGTCTTGCCACTAGGCCACCAGATCTCCCTCCATTTTTTACTTCGAAAAGAAATTAACAAGTTCAGTTTAATAAGCACAACTCCATACTACTGCTCTCCCCCCTCCCACTACCGTGTTCAATTCTTTCTACCACAAACATTTTACATGAAACTATTTCAAAATATCGGTTAATGTTGGATTATCTTTTTCATTAGTAAATAAATGTGTTGTGTTAAAAAAGCACAAAACGGTTGCTAGAGGGTTGCTAGAGAAGTGTACTCGGAGTGGGGGATGGGGGGAAGGGACATGAGAATTGTATACTAATGAAGGAAT
>NW_006400200.1:513456-520910 GCF_000299155.1 Elephantulus edwardii | reverse complement strand
AAATAAATAAATAAATAAAATTTTTTAAAAAAAGCACAAAACAATCTCAAACATTATGCAAAAATAAAACAAATCTTCTCTTTAAAAGCAGACCAGATTGAGAATCCGGTAAATACCTCCAAGATTTGAAGGCAAAAGAAATATGCTGACATGAAATCTCAAGAACTGTTATTGACGAAGTTACAAATATTTAAAGAAAGTCTTGAAACCAGAAGTAAAAAAAGCAACAAGAAATGGGGGTGGGAAAGGAGATCATACTAGACAGAGAACACGCAGCCAACACAATACTAGAAACAAGTGAAAAGAATGGAAATACAATCCAGAATATCAAGACTGAAATGGTAGAAATTCTCAATACGTTGGAGGCATTTAAAAAAAAAAAACCAGAATAGAAGAGTTAGAACAGAGAATTAACAGGATTAAAGATAAGAACCGCAATGAAAACTTTTCAGGATGTAAAATCCAACAACAGTGAGAAGACAGAAGGAAAATGAAGAAAACATTAGAATCATTTGGGATGACAACAAATGAAACAACATATGTGTGACTGGAAGTCAAAAAAATAAGGGAGGCAAGGGAGAAAGGACAGAAACTAAGACTGTGCCCCCACAGAGAAATTCGCAGAGCCTTCCAGGTCAGGTAACTGCCTGTATTTTCCCATCTCTCTATCTTCACTGTCACATCACCATTTGCTTCTCTCTTTTTTTCCCATTTGCTTCTTTAAGACGGGATCAACAAAACACAAGATCCTGACAACACATCAACTTCACCTAGTACAGGAGTGAAAACAAGGACCTTCCTCTGAACTATTAGAGAGAAGAGAACAGAGTTGAGGATCCTGGCTGTGTTACTCCACAGATCAAGGACAGAAAACAAAAGAAACACGGCTTACTTTGGCAACCCTGTTCTCCTGGCTCAAATCAGGACAGTAGACTTCAGGAAACACATTATCACGTGAGAAACTCTTTCCCAGAGCCAGCACTGTCAGGTGAGGGGGGGGGGGGGAGAAAGGCCTGAAACTCCCCTGGGAAAGGGATCCTTCATTTGGAGTTCCATTCCACTGTGAAACCATCCCAGGGAATAAAGAGCTTAATAGTGTTTGGACAAGGAGTTACACGCAGGGGAGAACTCACTTTCTCAGCACACTGAAGTACTGCTAGACAGAGACCTGCCTTCAAAATCTCTGGGTCTGAAACTGCTTAGGTAAAGCATCTGATCTCATACCACTTTGCCACTCCACAGACAATAGAATTGAGAGAGGGGCTATACTAAGGCAAGATTCTTGAAGGGCTGCATTGCAGACCAAAGAGAAACTGAAGGAATTTAGGAAATGCAATACTTACCCAGAAAGGACTTTCAGTAGAGTCACTGGTCCACCCTCTAGAAAGAACATTATAAGATAGCAGTTCGTAAATTCCACAAGAAAGATTAGAAGTATCAACAACTTACACAGACACAATAGAAATTGTGTAATGATTATCAAGAGAAACTTTGCAGAATGTCAAGAAACCAGCATGAAGCTTCAAACACTGTGAAAAAACAAATTAAGCACTCTCCACAAAAACCAAAGCATATTGCAGAGCATATTGCAGACCCAACGAATACCCTACAAAGAGGCAGAAGGTATATATATATATAAATGTGTAGTTATTCAAACAGCTATGGAAGAAAGTACGAATGATGGAAGAAACAATGTAAGCCATTAAGAAAGCAAATACTCCAGAGACAGGGAACCAGAAGAAATATATCCATAAAGGAAAACTTGCACAAGTACAAAAGAAAATGGAAAAAAGATTGAAACTGCAGATAATATGGTAGAAGAGCTTCAAAAATATCAAAAGAGAGAAAGAGTGCAGCCAGCAGAGTACTGGATATAACAGAAATGCATAAAAATACAATCCAGATTACTAACTTGAAATGGCAAAAGTGTTCAACCCATTGAAAGGAAGATATGGAACAGAGAGTGAGTGAGCTAGAAGACAAGAACATCAATGGAAGTATACTAGAAGAAAAATCAGATGAAACACAAATAAAATGAAGAAAACATCAGAATGATGTGAGATGACATCAAATAAACAACATACATATGATTGGAATTCCCAGAACATGAGAGGGACAAGAAATCACTAAGAAAATTGTGCAAGAGGTACTAGAAGAAAATTTCCCAGGTATTAGGAAGAACAAAGAAATCCATATTCAAGAAGCTCACTGAACACCAAATAAACTGGACTCAAAGAGACATCAAGACATCATACTCAAATTCTCCAAAATCAAAGATAAGGATAGAATACCAAAACAGCATGAGAAAGACAAAGAGTTAGCTACAAAGCGGAAACAATTAGATTAAATTTTGATTTCTCAGCAGAAACCAAAAAGATAATCATATCATATACACAAAGGTGAAAGAAAACCAAGTATCCTATACTGAACAAAGCTGTTGATCAAATATGAAGAAGAAATTAGGTCATTTGCAGAAAAGAAGAAACTTAAGGAATCTGTAAAAACAAGAATAAAAATACAAGAAATTTTAAGGGAAGTCCCACACACAGAGATACAAAAGAAAATGGACGATAGTAACCAGAAATAACAGAAAAAGCAACATAGCAAAATAGAAACAATAAAACCTGGCTTGTCAATAATCAGACCTTGTATAAGTGGACTAAATGAACCAACGAAGAGAAAGAGTAGCATATTGGATAAAAAGCAAAGCCCATCAATATGTTGCCTGCAAAAGACATATCTAAGAAATGAGGAGAAAGATTCAAACTCAAAGGCTGGAAAAAGCATATCAAACAAATGACATCCACAAAAAAAGCATAAGTGTAGTATTAATATCTAATAAAATAGATTTCAAGATGAAAACCACCATAAAAGATAAAGAAGGGCCCTATATAATGATTAAAGTCACACTAGATCAAGAAGACATAACCTTGATCAATATCTATGCACCAAATGAAAGACTTACAAAATACATAAAACAAAGTTAATAGAATTGAAGAAAGAAACAGACAGCACCACAGTAGTGGTAGGAGACTAACACAACACTCATACAAAAAAAACAAAAGAAATTTAACAAAGATGCAGAAGATCTAAACTATATAATTAAACAATTTGAACTGGTAGATGTATTTAGGATACTGTATTCAACTAAAAGTCAATTTACTTTTTTCTTAAGTGCACATGGTAGTCTCCAGAATTGTTCATATAATAGGAAAGAAAAGAAGCCTCACAAATTCACACACACACACACACACACACACACACACACACACACACAACATTCAAATAATCTAATGTATCTTCTAAGACCACAATGCCATAAAACTAGAAATTAACCACTAGAGAATAAAGTTTATAAACCCAAAATGTGGAAGCTAAGTAACATCCTGATAGAATACAATTGGATGATAGAAGAAATAAAGAATGAAATTTAAAAAGTTCCTTGAAACAAATAAAAATGAAATTAAAACATAACCAAAACTCTAGGGTCCAGCTTAGGCAGTCCTCAGGGGAAAGTTCATAGCAATAGGCCCACACATAAAAAATAGGGTAAATGGGAAATGAATGATCTAATTCATTACCTATATCAAATAGAAAAAAAACAACCCCAATCTAACTCCATAGAAGAAAGGAAATTATAAGGACAAGAGCAGAAATCAATGAGATAGAAAACAGAAAAACAATTGAAATCATCAAGACCAAGGGCTGGTTTTTCAAAAAGTTCAATAATATTGACAAACTATTGGCAAAATAACAAAATAAAAGAAAGAGAAGACACAAATAACTGGATTAATTAATGACAGAGGTGGCATCACAATAGAACCATGTTAAGTTAAATTGATAATATTATGAAAAGCTATACTCTGATAAATTTGAAAAACTAGAGGAAATGGACAAATTCCTTGAACCTCACATCCTACCTAGAGTAACATGGGCAGATATAGAACACTTAAACAAACCCAACACAGAAGAAAAATCTCATTAAAAAAACCTCCCCCTACCTTCCAAAAAGAAATTCTGGACTAATTTACTTCACACTTGAATTGTACCAAACATTCAGGAAGGAACTATCACCAGTTCTACTTAAATTATTTCAAACAATAGAAAAGAATGAACACTTCCAGAGTCATTCTATGAAGCAAACACAACCCTAATACCAAAGCCAGGCAAAGATATTACCAAAAGGAAAATTACAGACCAATATCTCTTATTTTATAGATGCAAAATATCTTAACAAAATCTGGCCAGTAGAATCCAACTGCACATAAAAAAAAAATAATAATTCATTATACCAAGTGGGATTTATAAAAAGTATGCAAGGATGGTTCAATATAAAAAATCTATATAATTCATCATATTAGCAAATCAAATATCAAGAACAACATGATATTAGTATTTGATGCAGAAAAGGCTTTGACAAAATTCAACACCACATGCTGATCAAAACAGTCAGCAAAACAGAATAGAAGGGAATTTCTTCAACATTGTGAAAAGTATATATGCAAACCAGGAGCCAATAATATTCTCAATGGAGAAAGAGTAAAGCATTCTCCTTGTGAACAAGTACCAGACAAGGATGCCCACTGTTACCACTCCTATTCAATATAGTACTGGAGTATAGGGGAATATGGCTAGAGACGGAAATAAGAGGCATCCAGATGAGCAAAGAGATGCTGAAAATGTTGCTAAAAGCAGATGATACAATTATATATACAGAAAACCCCAAAGATTCAACAAAAAAAGTTAAAATTAATGGACCAATTTAGTAGAGTGGTAAGATGTTGTTGTTGTTTTGTGCTGTCGAGTCACTTGCAACTCATAGCCACTCTATGTACAACAGCCCTAAACTCTGCTCTGTCCTGTGCCGATGGCATTGTCTCTGACACACCCATCCCAGTTACCCCAGTCACTGAATCAATCCACCTCATAGAGAGCCTTCGTCTCCTGCGCTGTCCCTCCACCCTCCCAAGCATGATGTCCCTCTCAAAGGACTGGTCCCTTCTTCTTAGATGAAGCCTCAGAATCCTTGCTTCCAATGAGCCACTAGGTTTAACCCTCTCTAGGATGAATCTGTTTGTTTTCCTAGCAGTCCATGGTACCCTTAATACTCTTCTCCAGCACCACAGCTCAAAGGCTTCAATTCTCCTTCTATCCTCCCTCGTCATTGTCCAATTCTCTGATCATAACAAGAAGAATGTCTGTGTTTCATTGACTATGCAAAGGCAATTGACTGTGTGGACCATAACAAACTGTGGCTGACTCTGAGAAGAATATGAATCCCAGAACACTTGATCATGCTAATGTGAAACCTATACTTGGACTAAGAGGCAGTCATCAGAACAGAGTAAGGAAACACTTCATGATTCAAAATTGGGAAGGGTGTACAACAGGGATGTGTCCTGTCTCCATACCTTTTCAACCTGTATGCAGAGCAGATTACCCGAGAGGCTGGGCTTTATGAGGAGAAATGTGGGGTCAGGATTGGTGGAAGATCTATTAACAATCTGCGTTATGCAGCTGACACAACCCTGCTTGCTGAAACTGAGGAAGACCTGAAGCACTTGCTGCAGAGGCTCAAGGACTGCAGCCTTCAATTTGGTTTGAGGCTCAATGTCAAGAAGACAAAGATTCTCACCACTGGGCCAGTTGGCAGCATCAGGATGGATGGTGAAGGGACTGAGATTGTTCACAGTTTTAGTTTCCTTGGCTCCACAGTCAACACAATTGGCACTAGCAGCCAGGAAATTAAAAGACGTATTGCCATGGAAAAGTCTGCTGTTAGGGACCTCTCCAAAATACTGAAGAACAATGGTGTCTCTCTGGAGACTAAGGTGCATCTGATACAGGCCATGGTCTTTGCAATCACTTGTTATGAATCAGAGTGGTAAGACACAAGGTTAAAATATCTAAGTGTGTGAAATTCCTCTAAGTAACACAGAAAACATAGAGAAACAAAATAAGAAAGCAATACCATTTACAACAGCCAACCACAAATTTAGATACTAAGGAATAAACCTACTAGACCCACAAAATTCTTTACAAAGAAAACTACAAAACATTTCTATGAGAAACAACAAAAGACCTAAATAAATGAAAAATAGCCTCTGTTCATGGATAGGAAAACTTAATATAGTGCAAATTACAGTCCTACCAAAAGCAATGCCCATGTAAATTGCAATACCAATAGATACCAAAATCATTTTTCAGAGCGATAGAATACATAATTGGCAAGTTTGTTTAGAGAGGAAAGAGACCCCAAATTAGCAAAGCACTTCTGAAAAGCAAGGATAAAGTGGGAGACATAGAACTCCCTGATTTCAAAACCTGTTATACAGTTGTAGTAACCAAAACAGCATGGTACTGGTACAATGAGAGGCACAGAGACCAATGGAACAGAATCAAGAACCCAAAATTTAAGCCAACTTATAATTAACAAGGAGATAAAATCTATCAAATGAGGAAATGGTAACCACTTCAACAAATGATGCTGGCAAAACTGGATTGCTACATGCAGAAAGCTGAGACAGGATCCATACCTCTCACCATATAACAAAAGTCAACTCAAAATGGATCAGAGACCTAAGTGTAAAGCCCAAAACAGTAAATTTCATAACAGACAAACTGGGACCAAGCTTAGAAGGCTTCATCTATGGGATAAAGTGGCTATCAAACACACCCAGAAATATACAACCAGGAGAGAAGAAAATTGATAAATAAGACCTTCTAAAGATTAAATCATGTGTACATAAAAAACCTTTTTCCCATAGGGTAACAAGGAAACCTACTAACTGGGACAAAGGTTTTGGCAATCCCATTTCAGACAAAGGCCTCATAACAAAAGATTATAGAAACTTGCAGAGCCTCCACAAGAACAAGACTGATAACACAATTACACAATAGGCAAGATATATTAAAAGACTTTTCACAGAAGATGACATTGGTATGGCTACCAAAAACATGAAGAAATGCTCAAAATCACTAGCAATAAGAGAGATGCAAATCAAAACCATAATGAGATACCATCTCACACTAATAACAGTGGCAGAGTGTAATAGGGCAGCAAGCAATAAATGTTGGAGATAATGTGGCAAGATAAGAACTCTCTTACACTGTTGATGGGGTTGTAAAATGCAGAAGGCAGTTTAATATTTCTTAAATAAGCTAAATATAGAAATTTCTTATGATCCAGCATTAGAAAAATATCCCAAGGAAGTTAGAACTGAAACACAAATGGGGATTCATACATACACTAATGTTCATAGCAGTGTTTTTCACAATCAAAAATCCAACTGTTCAACCCCAAATGAATGGATTAAGACATTGTGATACATTCAAACTATGATTTTGAAAATTACTTCATAACTTGGGAGAAACTGGAGCGCATTGTTGTTGTTGTTATGTGCCATCGAGTAGTCTGCGACTCATAGCGACCCTATGTACAATAGCCCTAAACC
>NW_006400200.1:508975-512766 GCF_000299155.1 Elephantulus edwardii | reverse complement strand
TGAGGTCCTCCTCAGTTTCAGCGAGCAAGGTTGTGTCATCTGCATAACGCAGATTGTTGATAGATCGTCCACCAATCCTAACGCCACGCCTCTCCTCATAGAGCCCCGCTTCTCAGATAATCTGCTCTCCATACAGGTTGAAAAGGTATGGAGAGCATTATGCTAAGTAAATTCAGTCTCATAAAGATAAATACTATACAAGATCATTATTGTACAAACAGAAGGACAACTAGAAAAATGTGCATAGTGATCCAAGGGACAAAAAAGTAGAAAAGAAGAGATGGCACAGAGAATCAATGAGCTGAAAGATTCACTGAAAACATACTAAAAGAAAAATCAGAGATGAGATGCAAAGAAAATGAAGAAAACTTTAGAATCAGCCAGAGTATGACATCAAAAGGAACAATATATGTATGATTGAAAATCCAAACTAAGGGAGAAACAGGGAAATCATGGAGAAAATTGTAGAAGTATGAGAAGTAAATACAGCCAGAAATGCACAATCTGGAGAGAATAAAATTAATGAATGCAATCTTCTAAAGATTAAACTTGTGTATCAAAAACTTCTTCCAGAAGAGTGAAAAGAAAATCTACTCATTGGGGAAAAAACCCCCAACATTCTGACAATACCATTTCAGACAAGGGTCTCATATCTAAAGTTTACAAAATCCTACAGGGCCTCCACAAGAAAAAGACTGATAACAAAATTACAAATTGGGCAACATACATGGAAAGATTTTTCACATAGGAAAATATTCAGATGGCCAACAGAAACATGAAGAAATGTTCAAAATAACTGACAATAAGAGAGAAGCAAACCAAAACCGAAATGAGATACCATCTCATCCCAGTAGGTGAGACAAAGTAGATGAGACAAAGTTTAACCAGACAGCAAGTAATAAATATTGGAGAGGATTTGGCAAGAAAGGAACTCATATACATTGTTGGTGGGATCGCACAACCACTCAGGAAACTATATTGGCATTTACTGAGAAAGCTAAGCATAGAAATTCCAAACGATCCAGCTATTCCACTTCTTGCAATATACATTTGAAAAATGAGAACTGAGGCATAAACAGATATTTGAATACCAATATTCATAACAGCATTCTTCACCTTTGCAAGTACATGGAATCAGCCCAAATGTCCAACCACAATTGAATGAATTGTGAATTGAATGAATCTCATGTTTATGAGAAATTATGGTGTATTCACATGATGGAATACTATACAGCACATAGGAGGAATGATTTTGTAAATCACTACCTAACTTGGGAGAACACTATGCTAAGTGAACTAACTCAGCCCCATAAGGACAAATACTGTGTAAGATCATTATTGTAGAATGTGTATGAGGATTCAAAGAGAGGAGGGTGAGAGCAGAGGGAGGAGGATGGGCAGGAGAGAGGTGGTGTTACTGGCAGGTCACACAATTTGATGAGTGGAAAAGGTACTGGGAAAGATTTCTTGTGAAAAGGAAGTATATGAACTTTGTAAGTAAACCAGCATAAAATAAAACTTTTATTTAAAAAAAACAAACCCCAACCCTATTAGAGTCAAGAAAGAAAACTATAAAACGATTGAAGGCACAATAGATTGAGAGGACATATTCTTATTTAACACCCATGTGCTTAATGATAGGACACAAAATACATGAAGCTACAGGTAACACACTAGAAGAAATAGAAAACAAACAACATAGTAGTAATAGGAATTTCTATGCTCACCTTTTTAAGGAAACATCATTTTACAATCCCATCAACAGTGTATAATAGTGCCTGTCTCTCCATATCTTCTCATTTATTGCTTGCTGACTTATTAAACTTTGACACTACTATTGGGGTATCTCATTATAGCTTTGATTTGCATCTCTCTTATTGCTGGTACTTTTGAGCATTTCTTCATGTGTCTGTTTGTCACCTAAATCTCTTTCTCTGTGAAAAGTTTTTCCATATCTCTCACCAATTTTGAATTTGGGTTACCAGTCTTTTTTTTTTTGTAAAGGCCATGCAGGATTCTATAAACTTTTGTTATCAGACTTTGTCTCAGATGGTATTGCCAAGCACTTTTTCCCAGTCAATAGGTTTTCTTTTCACCCTTTTGGAAAAAGTTTTTAATGTGCATAGGGATTGAAATTTTAGAAGGCCTTATTCATCAGTTTTATTCTCTCCTGGTTGTACAGTTCTAGCTGTATTTTATAGCCACTTCATTTCATAAGGAAGGCTTTCTAAGCTTGGTCTCATTTTGTCTCTTACAATATTTATGTTTCGGGGCTTTACACCTAGATCTCTAATCCAACTTTAATTGTTTTTTGTGTATGGTATGAGTTGTGCAGATCCTGCTTCAACTTTCTACAGGTAGCAGTACCATTTTGCCAGCACCATTTATTGAAGAGGTTTTCATTTTCTCTTTTGATAAATTTTGTTTTCTTGTCAAATGTCAGTTGACCATAGACAGATAGATTAATTTCTGAGTTCTAGATTCTGTTCCATTTGTATATGTGCCTGTCATTATAATAGTATCATGCTGTTTTGGTTATTACAACTGTATAATGGGTTTTGAAAAGAGGGAATGATATGCCTCCTACTTCGCTCTTATTTTTCAGAAGTGCTTTGCTTATTTAAGGTCTTTCTTCTCCAAACAAACTTGCCAATTGCCTATTCCATTGTTTTGAAATAAAATTAGTATCTGTATTGGGATTGTAGTAAGCATGGAGATTGTTTTGTAGGATTGCCATTTTCACTATATTGAATCTTCTTATTCATGAACAGAATATTTTTTCCCATATGATCCAGTTTTCCACTCCTAGAAATGTATCCTAAGTGATTTAAAACTGAGACACAAATGGAGATTTGTACATCAATCTTCACAGCAGCATTGTTCATAGTTGCAAGAACATGGAAAAAGTAAAAATATCAAAACATACTAAATAGATTGAGAAATTGTGGTACATTCACATGATGGGATACTATCAAGCACTTAGGAGCAAGGATTTTGGAAATTACCATGTAACTTGGGAGAAACTGAAGTGAATGAAGGACAGTGTAAAACACAATGTATACAAACTATGTATGCAAACCAATGCACAATTTAAAAAAAACACACCCAAACATTTAAAAAAGTACCAAAAACATATTAATAGGAATCTTTAACACACCACTCTAATAAAAAGACAAGTGAACTGAAAAGAAACTCAATAAAAACATTGAAGAATTAAATTATAAAATCAGCTAACTCAATGCCAAAGACATATTCAGGGTGCTTCACCCAACAAGAACTTAATTTACTTTCTTCCCAAGTATACAATACCTTCCCCAGAATATTGCTGTTGTTGTTGATATTGTTGTCGTAGATGACTCATAGCGGCCCTATGAATGAAAGGCCTGGGCACGACCATATATTGTTGTTGCCGTTATGTGCTGTGAGTTATTTGCGACTCATAGCAACCCTATGTACAACAGCCCTAAACCCTGCTCTATCCTGTGCCAATTACGTTGCCTCTGACACACCCATCCCGATTACCCCAGTCACTGAATCAATCCATCTCACAGAGGGTCTTCCCCTCCTGCTCTGTCCCTCCACCCTACCAAGCATGATGTCCCTGTCCAAGGAACTCTCTCTCTTTACAACATGTCCAAAGTATGTCAGTTGAAGCCCCAGAATCCTTGCCTCCAAGGAGTAGCGTGGTTTAACCCTCTCCCGGGTGAATCTGTTAGTTTTCTTAGCAGTCCATGGTACATTCAACACTCTTCTCCAGCACCACAGCTCAAAGGCATCAACTCTCCTTCTAT
>NW_006400200.1:506328-508550 GCF_000299155.1 Elephantulus edwardii | reverse complement strand
ATCCTGCCGCCACCCTTCTCCTCATAGAGCCCAGCCTCTCGGATAATCTGCTCTGCATACAGGTTGAAAAGGTATGGAGATAGGACACATCCCTTGCGTACACCCTTCCCAATTTTGAACCATGCGGACCATATATTAGGATAAAAATTAAGACTCAGTAAATTAAAAACATTGAAATAATATAAAACATCTCAGACACCAGTTCCATGTTGTTGTTAGGTGTTATTGAGTCAAATATGATTCATAGGACACCCTATGAATAACATATCTGAACCCTATCCTATCTTGTGCCATTCTCACAATTTCTGATACTTTTGAGCCTATTGCTTCAGTCACTGTGTCAGTCTTCCTGGTTGAGGATTATAATTTCCTTCACTGTTCTAAACACTATGTCCCTTTCAAAAGAATAACCTCTCTTAGCAACTTGCCCAAAGGATGTAAGATAAGCTTCATCATCCTTGCCTCCAAAGAACACTCTGGCTGCAGATTCTCCAAGACATATCTTGGCAGTCAATGGGATACTCAACACTTCTCCAACACAACAATTGAAAGGCTACAAATCTTCTTTTGCAATCCTTAGTTATTTTCCAGGTCTCAGATGCACAGCAAGTGACTGAAAAGACCATGGCCTGAATCAGGTGCACCTTTATCATCAAACTGGTATCATTACTCCTCGGTAATTTGGAATGGTTCCTGACTAAAATTGGTCTAGTGTACTACTTCTCCTGATCTCATGGCTTCTAGTGCCATAAAGAGAAACCAGCAAGAGGAAAAGAGAAAAATACAAAAGAACAGCAACTTGAAAGCTGGATAACACTTTGCTTGAGCATTACTGGGTTATAGAAGATATAAAATCTGAAGTATGAAAGCTCTCAAAATGAATGAAAATGAACATAGAACATATTAAAACCTCTAAGATACAACCAAAATGTCCTCACAGGGCAGTTCATAACAATAGGCAAACACATTAAAAAGTAAAAAAGAAGAAGACGATGATGACAACAGTAAAGCGACAAAGGAAGACATTAAGCTTCACACCTAACCCTCAACCAAAACAAGAAGACCCGCCTTCCAGAATGCAACTGCTTCACACATCAGCCTCCAACTGGAGACTTAAGGCCCAACTAAATTTTCAATACAAAGTCTCTCGACCAGGTCCTGTTGACTCTAAACAAGAGGCTTCCAGCCCACAATTCATTGTTAGCTAAATCAAGCAAATCCTACTATCTATCTATCTAATCCATCTACTATAGTCAATGATGTTCAACAAGGAAATAAAAGCTATCAAATGGGGAAATGACAACCTCTCCAATAAATAGTACTGGCAATATTGGAATGCTTCCTGCAGAAAGCTGAAACAGAGTCCATATCTCACACCATAAATAAAAATCAACTCAAGGTGCACCAGAGATCTGGGAGTATAGCCCATAACCATAAAGTTCCTAAGAGACAAACTGGGACCAAGCTTAGAAGGCCTCATCTATGGTATAAAGAGACTGCTAAATACAACCAAGAGTCAGTGGTAATGATGGAAGAAATACAAGCTGTTCTGAAAGAATTGGCAAAAAACAAGGTTCCAGGAATTGACGGCATCCCAACTGACATATTTTAACAAACAAAAGCTGCCCTGGATGTACTCATCAAGTTGTACCAAGAAATCTGGAGGACAACCACCTGGCCAACTGACTGGAAGAGTTCCATATTTGTTCCCTTTCCAAAGAGGTGCTCTGACAGTGTGGGGAAATTATCAAACAATATCATTAATATCACATGCAAGCAAGATTCTGCTGAAAATTATCCAAAAATGACTGGAATAGCACATCAATAAAGAATTGCCAGATGTGTAGTCTGGGTTTAGAAGGAATATTATAGCTAATGTTAGATGGATCTTGGCTAAAAGTAGAGAGTACCAGAGGAATGTCTATATGTGTTTCATTGATTATACAAAGGCATTTGACTGTTTAGATCACAAAAAAACTGTGGCGAACTCTGAGAAGAATAAGAATCCCAAAACACTTGATCATGCTTGTGTTAAACCTATACTTGGACCAGGATGTAGTTGTCAGAACAGAGCAATGAAACACTGTATGGCTCCAAATTGGAAAGTATGTGCCAGTGATGTGTCCTATCTCCATACATTTTTAATCTTTATGCAGAAAATATTATCCAGGAGTCTGGGCTCTATGAGGAGGAATGTGTCATCAGGATTGGAGGTAGACTCA
>NW_006400200.1:499341-502380 GCF_000299155.1 Elephantulus edwardii | reverse complement strand
GTGATTAATTTTATTAATTATAATGCATGAGAATGATTATATGAAACAATGTGAATGAAGAATAGTGTGTAACTCAATGTATACAAACTTTGTAAACAAACCAATAAAAAGAAAATACCATTAAACAAATAATAAAACAGTCTCACTAACTTAAAAAAATAAATGGAAGAAGGAGGAAGGGAGAAAATAAATTACTTAACACCTCTAGAAAAATACAAAACCAAAACAAAACCAAAAAACAAAATTTAAAAAAAAAAAAAACCCAACATTCTAATCCCATAGACTCTTAAAGAAAGGAAATTGTAAGGATAAGGCAAGCAAAGGAAATAAGAGGTATCCAAATTGGCAAGGAGGTGGTAAAACAGTCATTATATGCAGATGACACAATAGTGTGCACAGAAAACTTTAAAGATTTAAAAAAAAAACAAACAGCCAACCCTATGAGACTTAGTACACCAATTTAGTAGAGTGGTTAAATGGATACAAGATCAACATAAAAAATCAGTTAGAACAAAGAAAGCACAAAAAGGAAGCTAGGAAAGCAATACCATTTACAATAGCCAACCATAAGATGAAATACTTGGGAATAAATCTAACTGTTGTTATTGTTGTTGTTGTTGAGTGCCTTCGAGTCACATGTGACTCATAGTGACCCTATGGAGGAGAGTCCTCGATGCTTGGGTGCCTTTCATCCTCTCTCAAGGTTCATAGGGTTTCCGGAGGCAAGCTATGATGGAAGTGGATGCCACTCCTCCTTCCAAGCTTGTTTTCATCAGGGTGCTCCACCTCACTCTCTGTCCGCATTGGGTAGCCAACCATTAACGCATTTGACTCAGCAGTGTCACAGTGTTCAACCTCACAGCAACCACAAGTGACCAAGGTACAGCAACTTATACACCAGGGCTATCGGACCTAGAGGAATGTCTGAACTAAAACAATGAAAGACAGGCCCGAGGGCCGCGGATTAAAAGTCACCCACCTTTGGCTTGGCAACACCGCTTTCTGTCCACTGGGCCAGCTGATCTCTCTCTCTGTGTTGATATTATTGTTGTTAAATTCTGTCGAGTCACAGATGACTCATAGCGACCCTATGAAGGAGAGTCCTCAACGCTTGGGTCTAAGTAAAGACACAAAAATTCCTTTTTAAGAAGAACTACAAAATATTACTACAAGAAACATCAAGAGACTCAACTAAATGGAAAAATATTCCCTGTCCATAGATAGGAAGAAATAACAATCCTACCAATAGCAGTCTACAGGTTTAAGCAATTCAATAACGATATCAAGTTCATTCTTCAACAAGTTAAAAAAGGTAATTTTTACTTTTATTTGGAAAGAAATGAGGCCCCAAATAAGCAAAGCTCTTCTCAAAAACAAAAATGAAGTAGGAGCATCTCCCTTTCTGATTTCAAAGCCATATCCACAATAATCAAAACAGGATGGTATTGTAACAAAATAAATCAATAATAGAATTGAGAATCTAGGAATCAAACCGTCAACCTGGGGTTCACTGATATATGACAAGGTAATAAAACCATTTAAATAGGGAAATAGTAGCCTTTCTAAAAAATGATGCTGGCAAATTGGATATTTGCCTACATAAAATTAACAGTATTCATATCTCACCGCATACACAAAAATGAACTCAAGGTGGATCAGAGACCTAAGGCTTAAAGCCCAGAGCCATAAAAAATGTAAGAGACAAAATAAAAACAAATATAGAAGTTCTAGGCTTTGGCATAAATAGGCTTGTAGACATTGCCTGGAGAGGATAAAATCAACAAATGGACTTTCTTAAAATAAAACCCCTATGTGTATCAAAAAGCTTCTCAATGGGGTGAAAAGAAAGAACACAGATTTGGAAAAAACACTTGACAACAATATTTCAGACAAGGGTCTCTTAACTAAAGTTAATAGAATACTACAGGACCTCCACAAGAAAAAGACTGATAATCCATTCATAAAATGAGCAAAATACTCTTCACAAGTAGGACATGTGAATGGCTAAGAAACACATGAGGAAATTTTCAAAGTCACTAGCAGTCAGAGATGAAAATTAAAACAACAATGAGACAAAACCACAATCTCACTCAAGCTGCAGTAGCAAAGTTTAACAACACATCAAAAAATAAATGTTGGAGAGTATACAGAGACATTGGAACTCTTATGCACTCCTGGTGAGATTGAAAAATGGTATAACCTGTATGGAAGGCAGTTTGGTGTTTTGTCAAAAAGCTTAACATAGAAATCCTATATAGTTCAGCTATTCCACTGTGAGCAATATATTATAAAGAAATCAGAACTGAGAAACAAATGGAGATAGGTGCACCTATGTTCACAGCTGTGTTATTCACATTGGAATGAAAATAGTAACAGCCCAAATGTCATTAACTAACGAACAGATTGGGAAATTTTATTACATCCACACAATGTAATTGTATGTAGCACTAAGTAACAACAATTTTGTTAAATACTATGTCACATGAGAGACTCTAGAGAGCATTATGCTGAGTTAAAGAACTCAGTCATGGGATAAACACTGCTTAAGACTATGACCATGAAAATAGGAGGATAAATGATGAAGATGTGCTTAAATGTTCAATAAAGGAAGAAGAAGAGGAGAGGAAGGGGAAGCAGAAAATGCAGAAGGGCAAAAACAACTGAGATAGCAGAAATTGTTGGTGATGTTGGTAAATGAATGGGAAAGATTTAATGGTGACTTGAAAATATGGGGTGATAATAGGCATAGCATAGATCAATAGTAATTAATCATATAAAATATAATGTACATAAAAAATTATGTAAAACACAAAGTACATGAATGAAACAATATATAGGAATGTATAAAACGTCAAGTACAGTTACAAAACACGGTGTATATGAATACATATAAACCAACATAAAATTTATAAAATAAATTCACGAAAGCTAACTTAACAACACAAGTGGAAAAAAATTTAAAATATGTATAACCTGCTAATCTTCAGTAGAATCTTGCTTGCATGTGAAATCAATGACACTGTTCTGTAGTTTCCACAC
>NW_006400200.1:477082-497441 GCF_000299155.1 Elephantulus edwardii | reverse complement strand
AACAACAACAACAACATAACCTGCTAATGTCATATGTTTTTTTTATCTCTGGTGCTGTAGTCTGTAGAGAGTTGTGCTGCTAATCAAAACATGCCTCACAATTTAATCCACCAGCAGTTTGGTGGAACAAAGATGAGCAATCTCCTGTATGATATACTAACTTCTAAAATTCATTGGAGGATCAGCTGTGAGGTGGTTCCAAGCTGATGTCAATGAGACAATGTAATTTTATATGTAATGAAAAACATTATCTAATGTTGAATGTAATGTTCAAGTATGATTAGTAAACAGTTTATAATCTTCAAAAGTAAATATCTTTTTAAGAAATTTTAAACTTTGATTTTATTGACCAGCCTTTTAAACTTATGCTCCGACAAGCTCCTTCTGAAGAAGCAGCCATGAAAAACCCTATGAAGTACAGTTCTTCCCTAAAACACTAGGAGTCACTGTGAGTTGATTTAATAGTAACTGGTTTATAAAGCATAATGATGAAACAAAGTACCAAACATCACAATCCCTAAAAATGTGTATACTTAATAGTCAGTTAAATTATATTTTAAATTATTTGTGTGCTCTCAAACAGATTTAGAATTTAGCTTTGCTTTACTTTAGTGTATGATTTTAGTCACATTAGTTACCTTTACTTAATCCATTTTCTTAATAAAATGAAGTATAATTCTTTTTTTTGAGAGCTAAATAAGAACAAAAAGTAAATAAGGCATCTTTTGTTTGCTTATGTTACGGCACAAATGCCATTAGAACAAACATAGTTCACTGTGTTCTTCGACTCTCACTCTTCTTTGAAGCAGAAGGTAAGAGCAATGGTGATACTGAGTTGTCACGAAGCCTGTTAACCCATGGACTTGATATACTGTTTGTGGATGGATAACAGAGAACTACAAACCCAAAACCTAACTGGTATATTTGTCAAGATCTTGGTTGCACATGTATGTGTTATGAGGACAAAGAAAGTATTTTTTAAAAAAATGAAGAAGAATCTATTCCAATTCTTACAGAAATGAGTAATCATATGGAGTCCCCAGGGTCTCTCTTGGAAGAGAGTATACACCATCAGGATGTTGAATGACATTGGTGGCCCACTGCAAAGTGGCTTCTTGGGCAGAGGATCTCAAAAAACAGGGGCAAGAAAAGCATCCGCGTGGTGATCACAGCCAACTGTGTGGCTTTTGAGATTACTAAAGTCACACAAAGGGAGCTCTGGTGGCATAATCTATAGTGAGTTGCATTACTAACCTAAAGTTTACCCATCTCTGGTGGTTTGAATTCCCCAGCCACTCCATGGGGAAAAGATGGGAAATCTCACATGTAATTTACAGCCTCAGAAACCCACTATGTGGTCAGCTATGCATCAGTTCTAACTCAAGTGTGATTTCCCCTCCCCCAAAGGAATCATATTTGCATAATTCTGAAAATAATGAAGAATATCCCGAAAGGCACTTGTGTTTAGTAACTAAGATTGATGCAAGTTCATGGATTCCCAATTTAAAGGAAAGATGGTGTGGGGTACTTTTTTTTTAATAAAGACTGATGATCCTTTTATTTTGTCTATATCTAGCCCATTACTGACTTTTCTTATTTTATCAACTATTATAATTTCACTGCCTTTCCCCCTTTCCTTTCTGAAACACAAGAAAAATTGAAAGTTTGAGAAATTATTTGGATCATTTTTAAAAAATTGTATATAGACTCTACTGAGAATTAACATGTGTAGACTACCACTTCCTACTGTCAGTACTGACAAGTAAGACTTTTGCACATAATTAATAAAGAGAGAGGTATTGTTTCATAAGCATGTGGATGAGAAAAAAATTAATTTTGCTCTGTGTTTCATCATCCTTTACTATGTTGTTGTTATGTGCTGTTGAGTCACCTGTGACCCATAGCAACCCTAAATATAGCAGCTCTGAAGCCTGCCCTGTCTTGAGCCACTCTCACCAATTCTGACACACCAACCCCCATTGTCCCAGATACTATATTAATCCATCTCATTCTGGGTCTTTCTCTCCCATGCTGTCCCTCCACCCTTCCAAGCGTGATTTCTTTCTCCAAGGACCAGTCTCTACTGGCCACATGTCCAAAGTATGTGAGACTGAATTATAAGCAATCAATTTGTAGTCATTCATCTTGTACAGATAAATTGTCAATGCATCTTTTATTTATAATATTTCATTGTGTTTTTTGGTGAAAGTTTATACAAGTTACATTTAAGTTTGGTGATTTCTGCACACTTTTTTCAGTGACATTGGTTGCCCTTTTCACAGCTATCCATTTATTTTTACTAGCTAAAAGAATTTAAAAGCTAAAATAGCATTTTTTAAAAAAAATTTGGATTGTGCAGAATATGATAACACTAAATTTTTTAATTAAAATTTTGAAATATGAAGCCAAATTAAACCTTTAGAAAGTCTTTCCAAATAGCATAGCACATTTGGGGATATATGTAGCAAAATGAACATTATCGCCTCTATATCATCAAGAATGCCAGAAGTTTAGCCAACAAAATATGGCATCTACGTTTTTGTTCTGATGTGATGCCAAGTCAGAACTAATCTCCACTGGATTTAAGAGGCTGTAAATCATGTTGAAGTAGGGTGCCTATCTTTCTCCCTCAAAGCAGCTGGTGGATGCAAACTGCTTGTCTTTCAGTAATCCGAGCAACTCCTTACACACTAGGACACTAGAGCTTCCTATTTAGGTTTTGTCCAATTTCTAGCAGTTTTCCCACACAGACATATATATTGTCATTCTCTGCTATTTCAGGCTTCTAATCCTTTACACTTAAGACTTTGTTCTCCTGCTGTCAACTACAACTCTCTGATCTCATGTAAATAGAAGTTAAGAATACATCATTGAAGATCTTTGGGGATTACACAGGTTTTTGTAATTTTTCAGGGGACACTCATAGAAGAAAAATAACTTTCAAAAGTATCATTCCTGTCCCATGGTATTTCCTTTTCCTCTCAATTTCCCATGGTCTATATACTGTAATTTTTTATATTCATGATGAATGGACCAATGTCTTTCTACTAAAATTTACTTCTTTTCCATTTTCTTTACATAGTTATGTATTTGACAAACCATGAAAAATTTTAGTGCTACTCATGCTTTCTTATTTCCTTGATTTAGTTAGTCTGTCACAGTGACTCACCAGGATCTATGCACTCTTGGCACATGACAATCTTATGAGGAAGATTGGCTATCTGTGCAATTGCATTTTTAAGCACTTGAAAATGTCTACAATAAATTTGTCATTTGATAAATTTTATCAAGAAAAGATTCAACTATTATTTACTGCCACATTTAATGCTACAAATTTTTCCCATAATAATCCAATTCACATGAAGAAAATGAGTCTCCAAAATGCTAAATAATCAACAGACTTGATAAATGAACAAGCCAGGATTTGAGTTCAGCTTTGCCTTATTTCAAAGTCCATTAGAACAAATGTTATGATGTTCAGGTAATAGTCCCTGGCCCATCTCTGACTGTAGAAAGGCTGTAGTAGAGGGACCAACCAAAATCTAACTCATCTTCAGTTACTTCTCATTGTAGCAGCTCATGTCTTTACAGCGTCTTCTTGGAGTGAAGGACTTTGAAGCTGTGTCCCATATACAATGTCACTCAGCAATATGTGTAGAAATTGCCAAATTTAAACTTTATTTGTGTAAACTTTGACCAAAAATAATGCAATGAAATGTTTTATATAAAAGATGCATTGACAATTTATCTGTACAAGATAAATGACTACAAAATTGCATATAGCTCTGTCTCATATATTTTGGGCACCTGGCCAGGAGAGATCAGTCCTTGGAGGAGGACATTATAATTGGAAGGGTGAAAGGACAGCACAGAGGAGGAAGAGGCCAGATATGATGGATTGATACAGTAACTGGGGGAATAGGGCTGGTGTGTCCAAATCATTGAGACTGGCTTAGGACAGGACAGACTTCAGAGCTGTCATGCATAGGATGACAATGAGTCACAGGTGACTTGATGGTACATGACAACAACAGAACAACAGAGCAAAGCGAAGGACCCGGCTCTTAGCCCTACACAACTGTAGCTAAGAAATGTGGAGAAGAATGAAACCAATTTTCAAGCAATAGAATACAAGGATGATAAATAAATATGACTTTGTTTATCTTGTTCAATAATTATTGAAGTGCTCTTTTGTCATATTATATTGTTGACTGGCAATAAAGAGGAACTGGTTGATTCTGGGAAGCCTCCTGCATAGAGTCTGTGAATTTATTTTTTTTCTTATAACCTAAATTCTATCATTTCTTAGTCCCTTAAGTAAACAAAAGATAGGTGATTAACCACCAGGAATAATCTTCAACAGTAAATCAGTCCAAAATTGAGTGATGAAATCTTAAGTTTACCTCTTTTGATGGTTCGTGAAAGACCCATAGTCTGACTAGTATGACAGGAGAACACTTTAATAATTACTGAACACCTCTTCTGAGGGCATTTACACTTTTCATTGCCAGCAACATCAGAATTTAGGGGACTCTAATCCTATTGGCATTACCTAAGAGAATTGCTTTGCACAGCTATAAAGACCATTGTTGTAAAAAATAGGATTACTAATAGGATGTGTACCAAAGTCCAAAGGGGCGGGTGAAAGGGGGCTGAAGTTGGTGAGGGAGCAGAATCTCTAGGTTGCAGAGTTTTATGGGCGGAGCAAGGGGGTGAAAGAATTAGGAAAGATACAGTGGGGACCTGAAAAGGTGGGATAATGGTGGGCATGGATCAGTGATGATTGGTTTTATAAACACAATGTATGGGAATGATAATGTGAAACTCATTGTGAATAGAAAAGTGCATGAAACACAATGTATATAAATGAAACGGCAAAGTATATAAATGAAACAATGTATATAACTTTGTATGAAAACCAATATAAAAGAATATTGTTTTCAAAAAACACTGCCCTCAAGCAATAAAAAATAAAATGTTTAGCAGGACTGATTTTTGGAGGCAGTAAATCTTAGGGGAGGAGATACAGGACATACATTATAATAAACATAATGTTTATATAGATATATATTTGTTATTGTGTGTAAAAGCACCTGTGGATTTGAACCAAGTGCCTTTGGGACTGCAGCGCTGCTTCTCATCACTAGGCCACCAGAGAGAGAGAATGTCTCTCATTATATCTGTATCTCTATGGATATCAATATCTAGAGAGAAAGAGATAGACAGAGCAAGCTCTGGTGGCTTAGTGGCAAGGCATTGCACTACCAACCCAAAGATAGGTGGTGGTGGTGGTGTGTACCATCAAGTCTGAACTGATCCATACCGGACCCTCTGGCAGGTTCTCAGAGGCAGTTAATTGCATAGGAGGAGACTGCCCATCCTTCTCCTGCTAAGCAGCTGGCAGATTCAAACTTTGTGCCTTTGGGATTGCAGCACAGTTTCTTACCACCAGGCCACCAGAGTTCCCTCCAACCCAAAGATATGTGGTTCAAGACCAATAGGAGCTCTGTAGGAGAAGTTGGGTAATCTCCTCTCTTAAGATTTACTGCCTCCAAAAATCCACTGGAGAGTCAGCTATGAACTGATTCTACCTTGACAGTTGTTGTTGCTGCTGCTGCTATTGTTGTTGTGTCATTGAGTCACCTGTGACCTATATGCAAGCCTATATACAGCAGTTCTGAACCCTGCCCTGTTCTGAGCCAGTCTCACTGACTCCAACATGCCAACCCCGTTGCCCCAGTCACTGTATGAAACCATCTCCTCTGGGGTCTTCTTCTCCTGCATTATCCCTCCACACTTCCAAGCTTGATGTCCTTCTTCAAGGAATGGTCTCTCCTGGCAAAATGCCTCTTTTTTTGGCTCTGTCAATATAGAAAAAAGGTGAAGGCAAGATATCATTAGAAGTAGAGAAATATATAATTCAAAAGATTTTAGTATGCTCTCTGTTTATTAAGCTTGAGAAGCTATGCTTTGTGAACATGTACAAGGGAAGTCCTGCCTGAAGGCAGAAAATAGGAGTCTTTCTGTTTTACATCCCACCAGATGACAGCTGATATTTGATGATCCTAGAGGTTTCTAACCCCTTGGGCTAAAGCATTGACTTTTTTTCCCATAACACATAGTGCGTAAAATAAATATTTGCTTCTGAAGCTATGGTGACTAAAGAAATGAGAGTTCTGAGAAGCATGAAATAAGGTATATTTTAGAATACATTCTCTGAGGTGGGGAGACCCAGAAAGCTACTGCACTGGGGAACATGAGACTATGTTTCTCGATGAGAGAATTGCAGAAAGCAAGGTAGAGGGGAAGTTCTACTTACCTCAAAGGTTTACATAGGAATGAGCATGTCTACTTCCCACACTTTGAAGCACTGCATGGAAACAAATATAAACTCTATCATATAGTTTTAAAAAGAGTAGGATAAGTTACTCCCTCATGTTTATATGAAGCAATAGTCAGTTACATCAAAGATACACAAAATGCATAATATACAATTAAGTTAAAATATTTTTCCTATCAAAAAGTGAATGGATAGAAAAACTATGGTATATTCACACAATGGGATACTGTACAACCCTGAAAAACAAAGAACTCATGAAGTATTTACACTACATAAGTGACCCTGGAGGACATTACGCTGAGTGAAATACCTCAGTCAAAACAGAATGAATACTGTATAACACCACGGTTATAAAACAGGACTGACATGGGGGTTGTGGAGTATCAAAGAAAAGAGGAGATAAATAATGAACACTTCATTGGAACAGGTGAAGGAAAGAACTGTTTAAAAGGAATATATGATTAAGCATTTTTTTGTATGACAACATTCCAAAATAAGAGATGTATAGCAAAGTGACCTGAAGGAGGGGCTGGAGGGAGGAATGGAGGAATTATGTAACAATGAATATTTTTTTTTAAAGAAGTGAACTGTGAGGTAGAGAGGAAAATGTGAAACCATGGATGAACGAAAATCCAACTTTTCTGTAAACGTTCATTAAAATCAATTTTTTTTTAAAAATTGAAAAAATCTTTTTATTGTTAACAAAATTAGCAACTCAGTTCTTTTATTCTTTGTAGACTGTAATATTTTAACTATTGACTTTTCCCTCCATTTCTTAATAATATACCACCAAAATGAAGAATCTTTTTCTCATTTATGTCTACTCTTCCTCTGAAGAAAATAAGGACTGTTTAAAATGCACCAAATATACACTCTAACTATCACATTTAGTCTTTAATTCTGTACTATCACCCTCAGTTGCTCAATATCACTCTACAGGATGATAGTATAACTAATTTTAATAAATTCCACTGCCCTTGAGCACCTTCTTACCTCTTTTCCACTTAAATGTCATCACTTGAGCAAAAAAATTCTCCTATATTAGGAAATTACCCAGGTGACCAATAGTGAAATATTTAGCAATCATACTGCCATAGAATGCCAAAGACTTTCTAAACTACATTCCGTTAAGAATGAGATCTTTGATACCACCTTGCTAGCCGAGTCATACAGTTCTGAAAAGGTTCCAGAGAGTCTGATGAAGAGTTTCTGGGAAAAAGGGTAGAAAATTCCCACGCTAAGCACATGTGGATATTTATTTTCATTTTATTGATTGTATAAGGTATTAAATGTGCAGATCATAACAAATTATGGCTAACATCTAAAACAATGGGAATATCAGGATACTTAAATGTGCTTACAAAAAATCTATACTTAGACCAAAAAGCTCTTGTGTGAACAGAGGAAGGGAACATTGAATGGTTTAAAATCAAGAAAGTTGCGTGTCAGAGCTATATCCTTTCATATCCATACATATTCAATCTGAACGCTGAGCAAATCATTTGAGAGTCTGGTCTTTAGGAAGAAGAGTATGGCATCAGGATTGCAGGACGGCTTATCAATGATCAGCATTATATAGATGACACAAACATGCTTACCAAAAGCAAAAAGGACTTGAAAATGCATACTGTAAGAGCAAAAAGACTACAGCTTTCAATATAGATTACATCTCAAAATCAAGAAGACAAAAGCCTTCGTCACTGGGTCTTTAGGCAACAATGGTACAGATGGAGAGAAGATTGAAGTTATCTTGTTATCAATGATTTCATCTTGATTGGATCCAAAATCAGTTTCCTTGGCACTAGCAGTCAAGAAATCAAAAGACGTATTGCATTGGTTAAATCTGCTGTCAAGGATTTTTCTAAGGTGTTAAGAAGTTAATGGTATCAGTTTAAAGACTAAGGTATATCTGATTCAAACCATAGCCTTTTCAACTACTTTACATGCATCTGAAAGTTTCATGATGACTAAGGATGACTATAGTGTTGGAGAAGATAACTGAATATCTCCTAGACTGCCAAGAGAAACAAGCAAATACATCTTCGAGGAATTATAGTCAGAATGCTCCTTGGAGGCAAGGATGCCAAAACTTTGTATTTTGGGCATGTTGTTAGCAGGGGTTAGTCATTGGTCAGTAACAGACAGTAAGACCCTCAAGGAGGTGGATTGGATTGACTCAATAACTCTAACAATGGACTCAAGCATATCAGAGATGATGAGGATGGCTCAGGAGAGTTTAATGTTCAGATCCATTATTCATGGTGTCACTATGAGTCATGGTCGATTTGACAACATCTAACAACAGTAAGTATATAGATATCATATCTGGGATCCCTAGTGTGATCTGTCACTGACTGGGAGTAGACCAAAAAGAACATGGGTATGTATGAGTACCACAGTCATTCCATCAGTCTAACAATTGGAAGCTGTCAGTCAACTGTGTGCTCTACAGCTATTTCTCTTTAAAGAAGAAAGTACAATGCCATGCCATATCCATTAAGACAAATGCCATGAAATTCCACTCTATGCATTCTATTTTCATATATGTTTGTTGTTGTTGTTGTTATGTGCCGTCGAGTCATTTGCAACTCAAAACGACCCTATGTACAACAGCCCTAAACCCTGCTCTATCCTGTGCCAATTGCATTGCCTCTGACACACTCATCCTGATTACCCCAGTCACTGAATCAATCCACCTCATAGAGGGTCTTCCCCTCCTGAGCTGCCCCTCCACCCTACCAAGCATGATGACCCTCTCCAAGGAACTGTCTCTCCTTACAACATGTCCAAAGTATGTCAGATGAAGCCCCAGAATCCTTGCCTCCAAGAAGTAGCATGGTTTAACCCTCTCCTGGGTGAATCTGTTAGCTTTCGTAACAGTCCATGGTACATTCAATACTCTTTTCCAGCACCACAGCTCAAAGGCATCAATTCTCCTTCTGTCCTCCCTAGTCATTGTCCAACTCTCCGATGCATAACGAGTGATTGCAAAGACCATGGCCTGTATCAGGCACACCTTAGTCTCTAGAGAGCTACCACTGCTCTTGAGTACTTTAGAGAGGTCCCTAACAGCAGACTTTTCCATCACAATACGTTTCTTGATTTCCTGGCTGCTGGTTCCAAGAGTGTTGACTATGGAGCCAAGCAAACTGAAGCTGTGAACAATCTCAATCTTTTCACCATAACGTAAATATCTTGACAATAAATGTTTAAAGTCATCTAGCATCAGTATGGTGATGAGAACACTGAAGAAATGAGTAAATTTTTTTAAATTATTTATAAAATGCTTAGCTCTAGCTAATATCTGAATCTGGAGAAAGTGGAACCAATGATGCCAGAGCTTCTAATTCCTCAAAAAAAAGATACATTTAAAATATTAAATATTTTAATTGTCATGTAACACTGATTCACCTATGACTCTCTTATACAACTGCCACCATAAGCCCAGTTACTGTGTCAATCCATCTCATCCAAGGGTCTGCCCCTTCTGCGTTGTCCCTCCAGCTTTCCAAGCATGATGTCCTTCTTCAAGGACTGGCCCCTCCTGGCAACATGTCCAAAGTATCTGAGACAGAGCTTCACCGTTCTTGCCTCCAATAAGAAACTTGGTCTCACCTTCTTCAAGACAGATCTGTTTGTTCACTTGGCAGTCGATGGTATGTTCAATACTCTTTCCAGCACCACAATTCAAAGGCATGAATTATTCTTCTATCAACCCTACTCATTCTCCAACTCTCTGAACATTGCGGCCTGGATCAGATACATTTTAGTCTCTCGACTGACATCGTCGCTCTTCAGCACTCTGAAGAGATCCCTAGCAGCAGGTTTTCCTAATGCAATTCTTCTTTTAATTTCCTGACTGTTGTTGCGAAGAGTGTTGATTGTGGAAATGAGTAAGCTGAAATTGTTAACAGACCAGTTAATAAAAATTTCATTTTTTAAAATTTTATTTTGTTTTTTACTAGTTTATTTACAAAATTCAAATACATTGCTTTCAAGAACAAATTCTTTTTTAAAAAAAAGAACAAATTCTTTCACTTTGCCTCACCCCCCCACCTATCAAATTGTACAACACCATGATTTATCCTCCCTCCCCCTTCATATCCTCATCCCTCAGCTTCCAACCTCTCCCACCCCTCTTGCCTCCTTATGCTCATTCTACAATAATGGTTTTATACAATATTTATCCTTGTGGGACTGAGTTCACTAAGCATAATACTCTCCAGTCCTTCCCAAGTTAGGTAATAATTTGCAAAATCATTGTTCCTACATGCTGCATAGTATTTGATTATGTGAATGTACCATAATTTCTCAATCCATTTATTTTGGTTGGACATTTAGGCAGTTTCCATCTTCTTGCGATGGTGAATAATGCTGCTATGAACATTGGTGTACAAATCTCCGTTTGTGCTTCAGTTCTCATTTTCTCAGGGTGTATTCCAAGTAGTGGAATAGCTGGTTCATATGGAATTTCTGTGTTCAGCTTTTTGAGCTGAACAAAAGCACTAAACTGCCTTCCAGAATGGTTGTATTATTTTACAATCCTACCAACAAAGTATAAGAATTCATTTGTCACCACATCCTCTCCAAAATTTATGACTAGCTGCCCTGTTAAACGTTCCCACTGTTACTGGAGTGAGATGGTACCTCATTGTGGTTTTGATTTGCATCTCTTTTATTGCCAGTGATTTTGAGCATTTCTTCATGTGTCTGTTTGCCATTCAAATATCTTCCTTTGCAAACATTCTTGCACTCTCACTTCAAAATGTATTACCCAGAAGTAGTAACTATAACAGCATGGTACTGGCATAATGACAGGCACATAGACAAATGGAACAGATTTGAGAACCTGGAAATATACCCAGCTATTTAAGGTCAACTGATATTTGATAAGGAAATCAAAGCTATCAAATGCAGAAATGATAACCTCTTCAACAAAAGATGCTGGCAAAACTGGACTTCCATCTGCAGAAAGCTGAAACAGGATGTACATCTCACACCATATACAAAAATCAACTCAAGGTGGATCAGAGACCTGGGACTAAAGCCCAAAACCATAACATTCATAAGAGAGAAATTGGAATTGAGCTTAGAAGCACTAGTCCAAGGTATAAAGAGACTGCCAAATACAACTAGAAAAGCACAGTCTCAAGAGGATAAAATTGATTCATGGGACCTTCTAAAGATGTACGCATCAAAAAACTTTTTTCCCAACAGGGTGAAAAGAAAACCTACAGACTGGGAACAAACATTTGGTAATGCCATCTCAGACAAGAGTCATAACAAAAGTTTACAGAATACTCCTGGGCCTCCACAAGAAAAAGACTGATAACACAATTACAAAAAAGACTTGGAAAGAATTTTCACAGAGGGAGATATTCTAATGGCAAACAGACACAAGAAGAAATGTTCAAAATCACTAGCAATAAGAGAGATAGATGCAAATAAAAATTTTAAATGTTAAAATAACTAGCTCAAATTAATAATGAATAATAAATATTTTGTGCCGAGTTCCTTAAGAATCCTTGAATTAGAATGAGTTCTACAATCTGTCTCAAAAAATTTATTAGCTATAAACAATCAAATGTATTAATTTTATTCTTTAAAAATAACAACTTCCTTTTTTAAGGACAGGATCATAAAATCAATGCCATTGCAAAAGTTTCCAAAAACCTAGTAACTATACCATTATATGGCATTTAAAGTAACTCAGAGATACTGATGCAAACATGCATTTTTGTAGAGAGACTTAATATATTTTTCAATCATTCATTGTTGCACATTTTCCTCTTTTTCCATTCCTTTCCTCTCTCCCAGTCCACTTTGCTATGTACCTCTTGTTCCAGATTGCTGTCATACACCTAATGCCTAATTATATATTCCTTTCAGACACTTCTTCTCCACATCTGTTCCAATGTAGTGTTCATTATCTATTCATTCTTTTCTGATCCTCCCCTAACCTCTCATGTCAGTTCTATTTTATAACAGCAATGTTACACAGTATTTAACTTTTGGATTTTTTTTTAGGGTCTTTCTTTCACTGACCCTCCACATTTCTAAGCTTGATGTTCCACTCTAAGAAATAGCCTCTTCTAGCTGTCTGCCCAAACTGTAAAAATAGATGAAGTATTATCATCTTTACCTCCAAGAAGCACTCTAAACGTACATTCTCCAAAATGTATCTGATTGTTCTCTTTTATTTTCCTTTTTTAATTAATTTTAACGAATGTTTACAGAGATTTTGGATTACTATTCATTCATTGTTGCATCTTTCTCCCTACCCCCTGCCCCCAGTTCATTCTTCTCTTTGAAAAGTAAAAGAAAAAGTCTTTCACTGGTATACAATCCCCTACACACACACACACACACACACACACGTACACTCCACTATGCAACCTTCATTCTGGACTCTTGTCATAACCACAATACCCAATCATATATCACTTTTAAACAATTCTCTCCCTCATCTGTATCAATGCAGTATACATAATTTATCCAGTCTTTCTCAGTCTCACGTCAACCTTGATGTCAGCCCTATTCTACAACAGTGGCACTATGTAGTATTTGTCCTTTTGTGACTGAGATATTTCACTCAGCGTAATGTCCTCCAGGGTCACCCATTTTGAATAATATTGCATGAGTTCTTTGTTTTTCAACGCAGCATAGTATTCCATTGTGTGAATATACCAGAGCTTCTCTATCCATTTGTTTGTTGATGGGCACTTAGGTTGTTTCCAACTCCTTGCTATTGTGAACAAAGCCACAATGCATATATCTGCCTGGGTGGCAGTTATGATTTCTTTAGGGTATATTCTGAGTAATGGAATTACTGAGTCAAATAGTATTTCTATTTGCAACTTTTTGAGAGAGCGTCATTCATCCTTACATAGTGGTTGCACCATTTTACACTCCCACCAACAGTGAATAAGGATTCTAGTTTCTTCACAACCTCGCCAGCATTTGTTGTTTCCTGCTCTGTTAAATTTTGCTGTTCTTGTGAAGGGACAGCAGAAACCCATTTTTTATAAACCCCCATTAACACTAGAGGCAGAAGTGGGCCATAAAAATTATTAGCTTAGGGCAAACAAGAGTGCCCCGGGTAAGGCCTTGTCTGTCCTTGAAAAGTAAGGAATTAATTCGTTTCTACTTGACACAGAAGGAGTAAAGGCGGGCAAAGTAGCCAGCCAGTCAAAAGTCACCCCAAATGACTAATTCCCCAGCCTACCAACCAGGATCGCAATCCCCCTGCCCTAACAGGGGCACTTAAAAGAGCTATAAAAGCAAGTGGGAGGGGAAACTCGGGGCTTTTTTCCTTCACCATCTTCCTGAGGAGGGAAAAAGTCTCCACGCGTAGAAATAATATCATAAACACTCTTGCAGTTTCAGACGTGTTTTTAGATTTCTTTGAGGGGCATTTCGTGGGTAGAACCCTTACTGGGGTGAGATATGTCATAGTTGCTTTGATTTGCATATCTCTAAAAGCTAGGGATTTTGAGCATTTCTTCATGTATGTGTTGGCCATCTGAATGTCTTCTTTAATGGAATGTCTGTTCATATCCTGTGCCCATTTTAAAATTGGGTTATTTACCTTTATCTTGTTGTGGTGCTCATGTATTTTATAAATTCTTGATGTAAGTCCCTTATCTAACATATCATTATGACAGCCTTTTAAACAAATGGTGCTTGAGAAATTGGAAAACTATCTGTAGAAAAATCAAGCAAGATCCACACCTCACTCTATACACAAAAACCAACTCAAAATGAATCATGGGCCTAGGACTAAAACCAAGGACTACATTTCATTAAAGAAAAGCTTTGAAGAACTCTAGAAGTCCTAATCCACAACATAAACAGTCTTCCAAGCATCCTGAAAAATCTACAACCAGTTGAGGATAAAATAGAGGAATGAGACCTTCTAAGAATCAAATTCCTATGCACATCCAAAAACTTCTCCAACAGAGGAAAAAGGGAAGCCACGGACTGGGAAAAATATTTAGTATTTACCTTTTGTGACTGAGATGTTTAGAAATGATATATCTGATAAAGGACTCATATCTAAGCTCTATAGAATCCTTCAGCAGCTCAACAAGAAAAAAGGAAACAACCCAATCACAAAATGAGTACATGATACAAATAGATACTTCGCCAAAAAAGCCATTCAGATGGCAAATATGAAGAAAGACCTGAAGAAATGTTCAAAACCCCCAGCTATCAGAGAGACACACATGGAAAAACAACAATGAGATATCATCTGACCCAAGTAACAATAGCAAAGTTCAACAGGGCAGCAAGCAAGTGCTGATGAGATTGTGGAGAGATTGGAAATCTTATTCCCTGCTAGTGAAAATGTAATATGGTACAACCACTGTGGAAGGTGGTCTGGAGCTTTCTACAAAAGTTGTAAATATAAATACCATTTGACCCAACAAATCTGCTACCGGGAATATACCCTAAAGAAACAAGAGCTGTGACTCAACCAAATGTATGAATACCCACACTTATTGCTGTGTTTTTCACAACAGCCAAGAGATAGAATCAATTTAAATGCCCATCAGGTAATGAATGGTTAGAAAAACTATGGTGCAGTCATATAATTGAATATTACATAGCACTGAAAAATTATGAACTCATGAAATATTACACGGCCTGGATGAGCCAGAGGTAAGCATGTTTTGTTTTGTTTTAAGGACCCAAATTTTAAAAAAGGATAAAACATTTCTAAGTCAATAGAACTGACTTTCCCATTTGAGGGTGCTTTTGTTTTGTTTTGATTTTAAATACAAACATGGATTGGCAGAGAAGTTTCAAAGCATGAAGGACTATTCTGAAGTAAAAAGAAAATGGCCACATAGTTTAAAATATGGACTGTAATATAGATAGCAGCCATATTTCCAAGCTAGCTCTCTCCCCACCTTCTGATTTTTCTCTCACAGGACAATGGCTGATTTCATAGATGTATTACTAGGATCTGCATTGGAAAAATAGGAGACATCTCACAAAAGAAACTTGTTCATAAAGGTTTTGAGAGATCTTTTTTAAAAAAATAAAGTCAGAGAAGACCTAGCAAAACTTTCAAAACTAGAGAGTTAACAAAAGCTGTTCAAGCTACAATCCTAATCTACTTAACATCAGATTGGATTCAAGTGCTAAACACTGTATCACAGCTTCATAACAAAATTAATTACTCTCCTTGAGGTAAAGAGGGAGCTCCAGTATCTTAGGGGGTAGGGAGTTACACTAAAAACCCAATGGCATGTGATCCAACTGCTTCTCAGGAAAAAAAAAGATGGGAAAATCTCCTACCATGTGATTTACAGCCTCTGAAAATCGGCAAGTGAATGAGACAGACAAGAGTTGGCTTCAACTGGTCAGTAATGAGCTTTGGGGATTGGCTTTTTTTATAATACAATATTTGGAAAAAATATTATCCACTCTATTCCTGTGATAAACAGACTCTGAAAACCTGCTGGAGGGTCATCCATGAGGGAGTTCCAACTTAACAGTATAGTACACAGCAAGAACCATTTTCATATGGCTTATTTTTCACACACAATGTCTATCAAACAGTAAAATGTCACAACCATATAAATGTTGGGAACCACAATTTTTTTGAAAAATCCCTTTAAATAGAACAGATGTTTTCATGAGCCAAATTTTAGGTATACCAGAAAACTGACTATTATTTTTAAAATGAAGAAAATTAATAACTAGATGGAAGAAAAATGGAATATTTCAACAGAAATATGGACTTTTAAGGAATGAAGGACCCCCGAACCGCTGGTCCTGTTCTGTCCCGAGTGGACGTGGACGGCGAAGACCCAAGACTCCAAGACACCGGCTTGATGCAACAGCAAGAGATAAGAGGTTTATTGCAGAACTCCGGGCAAGAGATAGAGGAGCCGACCGCGAGCAGACAAAGTTGGGTTTTTTTATACACTTTAGGGAGATACAACTGGATATCAGCTTCTCATTGGGTGATGAAAGCACAGTTTGAATTTATTGGTTCAGTGTTCGCTCAGGGTTTACACAGCATTTTTGCACGTAGCACTTGCGGCAGTCAGGTAGCACATGTAGCAGTTAGATAGATCTTTAACTATAGGGTGGTGTCACAAATTCTTAAGTATACAGTGAGTTTAAACTCCAGGGCAGTGGAAAAGCACAAGATACATTGGTTATCAGTCGGGAAACAAAGGCACATGGGTTATCAGTTGAGAAACAATCTCTGCTTGTTTGCTCTGCCCTTCTGCTAGCCATTCTTGAAATACTGTTGCCTTGGATACAGCTGGGTGTGGGGCTCTACCAGGGACAATGGAAAAATTTCTGAGTTTAACTTAGCTGAGAACTATAGAAACCTGAGTTTAATTCAGCTGAGAACTATAGGGACTATTTTAATTTCAATCTTTTCAGGAAGAGACAAATTGTGAAAATAGCAATATTTGAAATAAAAATTATTGGAATTAACAACAGACTTGACAAAGCAGTAGAAATGAGAAGTTAACTCAAAAGAAATCATGGATACAAGAAAAAATTTAAAAAATATTAATAAAGAGTAAAGATGTCTCTCACTTTAATTCCTATATGCTTGCTCAAGAGGGGGAAAAGTTTTTATTTTTTTTGTACTTTATCACCTGACATTAGGTAGTATTAGCCAAGTCAAATTTATTTACATAAATGTTGTAGCAGATAGTGACCATATTCACAAAAAGCACCTATGAACAAAATTTTGCTGATTTTTGTTACAGATATGTCCACAGTTATAATATTATTGATATCAACTTTGTGACTACCTAGCTATCTAATCTCTCTGGACCCAGATTTCAGCTATATAAAATATGGACATTAAGTCAGCAGTTTCCTACTAGAAGAGCGCAACTCCTGGGATTCACAAAAATTTTCAAAAAGAAGCCTACATAAGATTAGTTTCATATGTGCCCTTTACTAAACTAGATCTTCTTGAGAAAATAACATTTAGATAGATTGACTAGTTCTAGTTTTTTCACAATAGCCTTTCTTTCACTTTGCATAAGAAAAGCTAGTATCTTTCTTCCTGTCTTATCACTGAGCTTTGTATAGACTGAGAATGAAAACTTACAAACACCCACAAAACAAATCAAACAATAAATAAGCCCACTACCCTCACGTTAATGCTAACTCACAGTGACCCTCCATTTGGGCTACATAAGCTATAAATCTTTAGGGAAGGAGACCTTAGAGAAGCTGGTGGGTTTGAATTGCTATTTCTTTGCAAAGCAAGCTACCTGAAAAAAAAAACCAAAAAACAAAAACCAAAAAAAACCAACAACCCAAAACAAAGAAGAACAGCAAAATCACATAAAACAATGAAAAACAGTGAAAAAATTAAATACTATTGTATAATTGATCTCTAAACACTAGATATGAAAACCGTCCACTGGTCAGATGATGTCCAGGTTTTGGCCATCAATAGCATTTAAAGAAAAGAGGTAGAGGAATCCAGTGATTGCGCTTTAAAAACAATTATAGATAATACAAAACATGTTGTTGTTGTTAGACACTTTTGAGTTGACCACGATTCATTGTGACCATATGAATAACAGATGGAAACCTTGCCCAATCCTGTGCCATCCTCATAATCTGTGTCTTGCTCACGCCCACCCTTGCAGTCACTGTGTCAGTCTATCTCATTGAGGACCCGATTTGAACTCTCATAAGTAGTTTTCAGGAATTTCTGAGAAAATAAAACCATGCCTCCATTTTCTGTCTCTTGTTTCTCTTCTAATTGTCTTCCTACTAATACCAGTAAATTTTATTATTTTTTTTAATACCCAGATGTCTTGCTTTTGTCTATTTTTAGTATTTATTCTCATATATAATGTAACTATTTTCCCTTTCAAACCCTCAAGAAGGTTGGACACATGAAATACTGCTAGCTAAAATGATAAATTCTTTTATTTTCCAAGTGAATGCTGTTTTCCACCATAATGTTTGATGAACCATATTGTAACGTAATATTAAAATATGTTACTTATGAACATAAAACATTCATAAGTAGTGTATCTGTGCAAAGCAGAGTTTTACCAATCATATAAGAAATGTACAGCTGGGAGTTTAACAGAAACTATAATTTACTATCTTTATGATCTTAAGTAGTTAGTAGAAAGCCAACAACCTAGACTGTACAACTATATTTGCTGTGTTTTCCTAAAGTATTTGTTGCAAATTTGTCATTTAGAAGTTTGGTTTTAGTCCTCTGTGTCTCCTGTTAAGAGGATTTTAAATTATAATAAATACTCACTACCACGGGATTTCAATGACTAGGATGTTCGCAAAACCCATTCATATGTGCTCAGAGTTCTCTTCAATCATAAAATGCATGAGATCTATAATTTCAGCATTGATGCATGACTGAAGAAGTTATAAGATTAAAAGGCCTCCAGGTAGTGTTGAGTTCATTATAGAAAGCTGACAGTGCTTCTTTCACCAGATAAAAAGAATATAATTATTGACCTCTTTCAGAGACAGTTGTATCTACTTTCAATGTTACAGGTATGATCTTTGGATTCAGAAGCTTTAAAATCCTTTTGCCAATTCTACAGACAACATAATTCTCCAAATAAATCTGGCATTTCATCCAATCTTTTTAAAAAACCAATCACCTTAGCAAAATCTTTCTCTTTCTTTACTTCCTTATCACATAATAAATATGAACTACGCATTCAAAGACAACTCGAGACTGATAACAGAATGTAAAAGACATTTATTCATTTGTTTTATTCCATCAAAGCTGTTTCCATAGTGCTCACTGACTTTTATATAAAATGCTGAGAAAAACAGAATTGAAACTTCTGATACACGCGGACTTTAATTTTAGTGTTTATAGGGTTTGGAGGTTTTTTGGAAAAAAATATGGATTGTAAATTATTATTTTTTCCTTTGAAAGAAACTGTTTCATAGAATAAGAAATTGCATGTATGATAAGAAAACTCTAATCTTGAAAAATATATCTTGGAGGTCTGGTGGTCCAGTGGCAACATGCTGCACTGCAATCCTGAAGGTGTGCAGTTGGAATCCACCAGATGTTCCACTGGAGAAGGAGGGTCAAACTCCTCCTGTGTCAGATGGATCCAATTTGACGGTATACCAAATTAAAAATAAATATCTTTCTATCTATCTATCTATCTATCTATCTATCTATCTATCTATCTATCTATCTATCCATCTATCCCTTCTGCCTTCCCCAAGGAAATATTTCCCTTCACCTCTCATCTGTTAGTTTGTCATAAGATAGTTGCTTGTAGGTTACTATCATCAGGAAATCTCCAGTGTTAGCCTAACGTTGGCTTTTTTAGCCATTATGTTAAGCCTTTCTGGTGTTCAAATATCTTAACTTCAGACACATGGTCTTTTAAACCATCACCAGCTATGGGACAGATAAAAGAGATTGCTTTCCACAATGAGCAGCAAGACTTGAGGGAGACTGGATAACCTGGTTATAGTGGTGGTGAGAGTATGGCTTTGCTCTTGAAAGATTGTGGCAAGGTATAACCAGAAGACCCCTGCTATAAAGGCCACAGATTTTAAAGATTTTGCTGTTCTTGCTAGGTGATTGAAGGAGAAGCTGATTTATAACTGCTGTGAGGCAAGCCATGCTGGATGATTTGGATTTGACTGCTGAACCAGGACTTTTACTAATTTATAATTGTGTTTTATTATTAATCTGGCTTGGGACTGTGGGACTAACCTGGAACTTGTATTATGAGATACTCTTGGCCTCTTCCACTCCCCAACCTATTTCCCTAATAAGCCCCACTCTTGGTACCACAACTGTGAGTAAAGTCTGTGAGTCAACAATGACTAAATGAACCTCTTACTGCTAGTGTGGCTCTAGAGGCTCCAAAGGGCCAAAGGCTGTTTATCTGCTTTTTGCTCTGAGGTGGTGAGGAGCTCTATTCTATTCTATTCTATTCTATTCTATTCTATTCTATTCTATTCTATTCTATTCTATTCTATTCTATTCTATTCCATTCCATTCCATTCCAT
>NW_006400200.1:466120-470542 GCF_000299155.1 Elephantulus edwardii | reverse complement strand
CGACTCGACGGCACATAACAACAACAACATTCCATTGATCTATGTGTCTGTCATTGTACTAGTACCACGCAGTCTTGACCACCATGGCAGTGTAGTAGGATTTGAAATCAGGGAGTGAGATGCCTCCTTCCTTATTTCTTTTTTTAAGAAGTGCTTTGCTTATTTGGGGACTTTTTCCAGTCCAAATGAAATTGGAGATTGTCTTTTCCATCTTGTTAAAGAATGGAATTGGTATTTGTATTGGGATTGTATTGAATCTGTAAATTGCCTTCGTTAGTATTGCCATTTTCACAATATTGAGTCTTCCTACCCATGAGCCTACCCTTCCACTTCTCCAGGTCTCTTTTTGTTTCTTTAGTAATGTTTTGTAATTTTCTTTGAATAGATCCTTTGAGCTTCTGGTTAAATTTATTCCCAGATATTCTATCTTGTGTTTAATAATTGTGAAGGGTATTGTTTTTCTAAGCTCCAGCTCTGTTTTCTTTCTGTCACTGAAGAAAAATCCAATTGATTTTTTAATGTTGATCTTGTATCCTGCCACTTTGCTGAATTGGTCAACTATGTCCAATAGTTTCCTTGCTGAGTGGTTAGGGTTTTCTAAGTATACTATCACATCATCTGTGTAGAGAGATAATTTTACCTTCTCTTTTCCAATTTGGATACCTCTTATTGTCTTGTCTTATTGCTATCGCAAAAGACTTCTAATACAGTATTGAATAGAAGAGGTGACAGTGGGCACCCTTGCCTAGTTCCTGTTTTCAAAGGGAATGCCTTACTCTCTCTCCATTGAGAACAATGTTGGCTCTCAGATTTGCATATATACTTTTTACTATATTGAAGAAACTACTTGTAGAAAACTCAAGCAAGATCCACACCTCACTCCATACACAAAAAAAACTCAAAATGCATCATGAACCTAGGAATAAAACCAAGGACTATAAACTTTATTAAAGTAAAGCTTGGAAGAAGTGCTAATTCATAACATACACAGTCTTCCAAGCATCCTGAAAAATCTACAATTAAGAGAGGATAAAATAGATGAAAGAGACCTTCTAAGAATCAAATCCCTATGCACATCTAAAAACTTCTCCAACAGAGTAAAAAGGAAAGCCACAGATTCGGATAAAGTATTTGATAATGCATGCCAGAGAAGGGACTTATATTTATAATTTATAAAATACTCGAGCACCACAACAAGATAAAGGTAAATAACCCATTTGAAAAATGGGCACAGTATATGAACAGACACTTCGCCGGAGACATTCAGATGGCCAATAAATACATGAAGAAATGTTCAAAATTCCTAGCTCTTAGAGAGATGCAAATCAAAACAACTATGAGATATCATCTCACCACAGTAAGACTAGCAAAATTTAACAGAGCAGCAAACAACAAATGCTGGCGAGGTTGTAGAGAAACAGGAACTCTTATTCACTGTTGGTGGGAGTGTAAAATGGTGCAACCACTATGGAAGGTGATATGGCGCTTTCTCAAAAAGTTACAAATAGAAATACCTTTTGACACAGCAATTCCTCTACTGGGAATATACCCTAAAGAAACCATAACTGTTACCCAGGCAGTTATATGCACACCCATGCTTATTGTGGCTTTTTTTATAATAGCAAAGAGTTGGAAACAACCTAAGTGCCCATCAATAAGTCAAAGGATAGAGAAGCTATGGTATATTCACACAATGGAATACTATGCTACATTGAAAAACAGGACCCAATGCAATATTATTCAAAATGGGTGCCCCTGGAGGACATTATGCTGAGTGAAGTATCTTAGTCACAAAAGGACAAATACTGCATAGTGCCACTGTTGTAGAATGGGACTGACATCAGAGTTGGGATGAGACTGAGAAAAATTGAACAAATTATGTATACTGCATTGAAACAGATGAGGGAGTGAGCAGTTTAAAAGCAATATATGATTGGGTATTATGGTTATGATGAGAGTCCAGAATGAAGGTTGCATAGTGGAGTGTAATAGGCTGGGGAGAGGATTGTATACCAATGAAGGAATTTTTCTTTTACTTTTCAAGGAGAGGAGTGAACTGGCAGGGAGGGGTGGTCAGGGAGAAAAGTGCAACAGTGAACGAATGGAAATCCAAAATCTCTGTAAATTAAACTTAAAAAAGAAAACCAATGTGAATGAAGGAATGCGTGAAACACAATGTATATGAATTTTGCATGCAAATCAAGATAAAATTAAAAAAGAAGAGAAGGACAAAAAAAGAAAAGATTTCTTCTGCTTTTAAAGAAAACATTTATGGAAGAATTTACTGTTTTTTAATCTGATATCCAGGGATGTGAGGGTTTTTTGGCTTTTGTGGGGAGTTTTTGTTTTTATTTTTTTAGTGAAGGTGTTTAAGAGCAAAATGGTTGGGCAAGTGGAAGCAGTATTTAAGCACTCTGGAGGACTAGTGGCAAGAAGCTGTGCTACAATTCCAAAGGAATGCAGTTTGAATCCACCAGCTCTTCCAGAGCTCCCATAATTCTACTCCTGTAATCTTGACTGCCTCTGAAAACCTGCTGGAGGATCAGCGATAGATTGGTTCCAATGTCATTGTATACAACAATAGGTTTAGACGGCTATAAGTTTGAGTTGAATGAGCTGTCTCTAGAGAAAAGCTTTCATTCACCACTGGATCTGGGAGAAGGTCCTTGGGGTTTTTTGGGTTTTTTTTTTCTCCATTATCTATAAGCCTGCCATTCCTTGAATATGTCCCTCAATTTGAGTCTTCTTAGAAAGGCTTTCCAGCACAAGGACCTGGATCTAAAGGATGTTTTCTGCTCTCTTTGTTCTCGATGATACTGAGATGCCCTGCTCTCTGCTCATTTCTAACTCCAATTAGCTCCAGTAAAACAAATAGTACCACAGACCACGTCTCAAGGAGACTCCTGTAGCACTGGATTAGGGCTGTGATTAAAGCTGGGGTATTGTTGTATTTCACCTTTAATCCATTCTCGACTGTTTGACTTCTCTGGTGCAGGAGGATCGTACATCCACACATGGATGTATTTTGGGGGGGAGGGGTAGGAGTAGAAGGTGAGAACACAACTCACTTAATGACAATATGCAAAGCTAATGATTGTTATCTAATATATGTATTTCATGAAAACCCTAACACAATGTCATGTCATAGACTGTTTCTAAGTACTTTGCCAACATTAACCCATTTAAAACGGAAACTTAAAAATTTTAACTAACACCTAGGAATCTCAACTAACAACCAGGAACACTCAGACTTCTTATGTCTACTTCTGAAACTGGAACCTATAAATGTTCTGCTTGAAAAGTCAACAACAAGCCCTTTTACTTAAGGGCAAGGAGGTTGTGCCTTTATAAATTCTACTTCAGAGGACCCTTTCATGAGCATAATTACCAAACAAGTTCTCATAGTTTAACACTGAGCCCAGAGCTCAGCCTTTGGATGGCATTTCTTTGGTTCACTCAATTCTGATAAACTCATTCATTTCTTTGACTCTTAATATCTGCACTGCAAATCCAAAAGTACAGAGCTTGAATCCACCAACTCCTTAGTGAGAGAAGGATGGGCAATATTCTTCCATGTGATTTCGTGCCTCTGAAAACCCGTTGAAAAGTCAGCTATAAATCATTTCTAACACAATGGCACACAACAATAACAACTATATATACCAATTATTAACTAAAAATTAATCATCTCTGGCCTCCACCTTCAGAAAGCCAACCTCCTTTTCAAGGTCTTTCTTGGATGAATAATAAACCTCTCCTCTTTCATTAATTTACTATTATTAAGTTGGTTCTGACTCATAGCTGACTCTGCTATGTTTCTGAAACTGCAAACTATAATAAGAGGTGACTACTCATCTTTCTCCCAAGTTGTTACTGGTAGATTTAAGTCTCAGAAGATACACAGGTTTCTTGTTGCTTCTTTTTTCTGTTTGGGTTTTATTTTGTCCCTTCAATTTTTATTTTAACAAAAGTTTACAGAAAGGTAGGGTTTTCATTCATTCGTTGATGCACAGTTTTCCCTTCTTCCTCCTTCAATCCACTTTGCTCCAGACTGTTAATTGTCATATATATAATGGCTAGTCATAAATCCCTTTCAGATAGACCTTTCCCTCATCTACTCCAGTGCAGTGTTTATTATCCAGTCTTTTCCTGTTCTTCCCTCTGGCCCATATCAATAATATTTTTAATTGAATTTTATTAATTTTAATGAACATTTACAGAGATTTTGTGTTTTCATTCATTCATTGTTGCACTATTTTCTATACCCTCCTCCCCAGTTAGTTCCTCTTTCCCCCCCCTTGAAAGTCTGTTTTAATTGTCCCATTGCCACAGTGCTTGTCAAAGCCAGTTCTGATTAATCTCCTTTGTCAGTGTGTCCTTTGCCATTCCCTATCACTCCTCCCTGAGAGAGACTTTACCCTG
>NW_006400200.1:461465-466020 GCF_000299155.1 Elephantulus edwardii | reverse complement strand
ATTCTATTCTATTCTATTCTATTCTATTCTATTCTATTCTATTCTATTCTATTCTATTCTATTCTATTCTATTCCATTCCATTCCATTCCATTCCCACCCCCTCTCTTTGTTTCAAAGTGGCTCTCATGACCCTGTGCACCCATATGCCATCTTCTGCTCTTTTTGCAAAACCTATGCTGTTGGTATTTCAGTACCAAGTGTCTCATGATGAACTGATTTTAACAGACCTCCACGTCACATACTTTGGGCATATGCCAGGGGGGCACTAGTCCTTGGAGAAGGACATCATGCTTGGAAGGGTGGAGGGACAGCACAGGAGAGGAAGACCCCAGATGAGATAAATTGATACAGTAACTGAGGCAATGGGGGGTAGGTGTTTCAGAATTAGTGAGAGTGGCTCAGGACATGGCAGACTTCAGAACTGCTGTACATAAGTTGCTATGAGTCACAGGCCACTCAACAGCACATAACAACAACAACCCAGACTAAGACTGAATAGGGAAAAGGACCTGAAGATCAACTTTTTAAAAATTGGCTAGTGAAGCCTTATGAATAGTAGCAGAGAATTATATGGTGTGGTGCCACAAATTGAGTCCCTGAGGTTGGGAAAAAAACCCTGTCTGCATATAGGTTGACTCTGGTTCTTACACAACAAAGGAGATCATGTGATAGAATTTTGCAACATCAATGACTATTTCATTGCAAATATCTTTTAAACAGTTCAAATGACAATTACATATCTATAATTCAACTGATAGAATACACAGCAATCAAATTGACTACATCTGTAGAAAGAGGTGATGAAAAAATTCAGTATCATCAGAGAACAGGGCTTCAGAACTGGCCATTAATAACTCATATGCATGATCAAATAGACTGAAAAAGCCGAAAATAAATCCACAAGAACCAAAGTATACCCATAAATATATTCCATTTGAATTTATAGATTATCTCAAGGATAGATCTGATACATGGAACACTAATGGCGTGGGACCAGACACGTTTTGGGGAGTGACATTAAGGACATCAACACGAACTAAACAAAAGCCATTAAAGAGAGATAAAAATTTTTAAAAGTCAAAATAGATGTTAGAAGAGATTCTGAAACTTACTCTGAAATAGGGAACTCTGGTGCTCTAATGGTAAAATGCTGCACTGTAATCCCAAAGGCATGGAGTGGGACCCTACCAGCTACTCTACAGAAGGATGGACAATCTCCTCTCATGTGGTTTACTGTCTCTGAAAACTCACTGGAGGATCAGCTAAGTGTCAGTTCCATCTCGACAGCACACAAGAACTCTTAAATGTAGCAAGTTGTTGTTATGTGCTCTATTCTGCACCACCATCATGATCATTAGCTTGCTGGTGTCCACAGCTGCAGTCACTGTGTGAGGGTCTTCCTTTTCTTTTGTAAGCTCTCTATTTTCTGAACATGTTTTTCTCCTAGAACTGATACTCCCTCACAACATGGTCAAAAGAATGAGATTAATTGTATGGCACTGAGAAATGTATTTCACTTCTCTGTACCTTAGTTTTCTTTTTTTAAAAATTTCTTTTTTATTTGTGTCTGTGTACTATCAAATCAGAGCTGACGGGTACAGGAAGAGATTGCCCCTCCTTCTCCAGCAGAGCATCTGGTGGATTTGAACCACGTACCTCCAGGAATTGTTCCCATATCATAAAGTCCTTGTGGCAAAAGGTTTATATACACATAGAATCAATTGTGGAAGACTTATGAAGATGAGAGAAGATAAATGCAGATCAAAAATCAATGAATAGAGAAGTTGAGTAAAGGTAAAGACAATACACAATAAGAGTTTGATTAGGCATTGTAAATAACTATATAAATGTTCCAAAATAAGTTACTGTGAATTACTACATTAAAATTAAAAAATTATTTATAAACTTTTACTCAAATAAAATTTTTAAACAAGTAAATATTCTTAATAAAATCAGTGTCATAAAAAAGGTCCTTGTGGCAAATACTTAAAATTAGCATACATGTATAATGAGTGTCACTCTTTAGACGCCCATAAGGCTTAATATTGTTTTAATTTTAGAAACTGAATTCTGTTAATTCTGGAATGCAGATGAAGCTTTGTGGATCAGAAGCGGGTTTACAGATTCCCTATACTTGATTTAATGCTCTGCTGTTCTGTCTTGAAATCCTTAATAATTTTTGAGTAAGGGATAATGAAGTTTCTTTGCTTTACTGTGTCTTACAAATTATATATTATAGTATATAGTCTGTATTTAGCCCTGAATATTAGTTATAATGGTATCATAGCAGTTTCCAACCGTATTTGAATTAGATATGTACAGTTACCACCCATTTTGCTGTGGACACTTTAAGCAAGAAAGTCAGTTTATTTACTCCAGACTATCACAATTCCTTCTTGATAAATGAATAGTGAATGTTTCCTAAATTCTTTGGTGGATCATCTATAGGAATTTGCACTGTTAACCCAAAGGTTCTACCTTTCTCGTGATTTGAATCCATCAGCAGCTCTGTGAGAGAAAGAAGAGCAATTTCCTCCCAGTCTATTCATAACCTTGGAAAACCAAAGGAGGGTTAGCTATGAGTAAATTTCAACTCAATGGCAATGAGAATGAGGTCATGTTGTAAAAATGTTATCTTCAATTGCAATATGAATCTATTGTGACAGGACCAATCTTCCATTTAGCCTTCATTCTTAATGGGGTAGATTCCAGGTCTAATCTCCTAAGGAGAGAGGTGAAGGTAAAAAAGGATTTACATAGGAAAATTACATGTTATTGTCACTGTTGTAATTGTGTCATCAAGTTGACTACAACTATAGCAACTCATGCTATAGGAAGGGGATATGGAGAGGCAGAGGGAAATTCCTTTTCATCAGTCTTCCCTTGAACTAATATTCTAAGCTCAGGTTTAAAAAGCAGATACCAAAAAATTGAGAGACTTCTGAAATTACTACCTCTTAACAAAAAATCCCAGTAAAATAACGACTCAGAACCCGCTCACAGTTATTTTGGCTAAGTCAGATAACTACCACTAGATGGTGCCAAAATACAGAAAGAAAAAAAATTAATCATTCTAGCCTCAAGCAACTAGACTCCCAGAACTCAAGGAACTCATGAACTGTAGTTTATTAGCACTTCAGTAATTATATTTTGGGGGAGTATTGAGTTTTAAAAATCACAAGTGCACAAGAATTGACTAAAAAGTAAGTTATAATTGAATGACTTCTTCGAAATACATGTCTTCCTCCGCAAAGCTTCTATGCAACACCCACAGTTCCACTCTTACCTCAGGTTGCTTACTCAATTCTGTAGAATAAAACTAGGCTCATTGTTCAGGCCCTCTGTCAACACCATGGTAGCAGCAGTTGAGAAATCAAAAGACATATTGCAGTGGGAAAATCTACTGATAAAGACTTCTTTGATATGCCAAAGAGTAAGGATGCCATTTAAAGACAAACGTGTGCCTGATCCAAGCCATGGTATTATCAATCCTTCCTATGCATTTGAAAGTTGTGCAATAAATAATGAAGATTAGGGAAGAAATTAAGCCTTTGGATTGTGATGTTGGAGAAGAGTATTGAACATACTATAGGAAGTTCTTGTGGCCTAGTGGCAAGAAACCATGCTACAATCCCAAAGGTATGTGATTCAAATCCACTAGCTGCTCTGAAGAAGAATGAGCAGTCTCCGCCTGTGTAATTAACTGCTTCTGAAACCCTCTGGAGGATCGGCTGTGGGTCCGTTCCAACAGTATCAACAACATAGACTTCTAAAAGAACAAATTTGTCTTGGAGAAAGTGCAACCAGAGAACTCCTTAAAGGCAAGGGTGGTAAAATGTTGTCTCAAACACTTTGAAAGTGAAGTGAGAAAAGCTCAGTCCTTGTGAAAAGATATCATTTTTGCAAAGGAGGAGGGTGAGAGTAAAAGAGGAAGGCCTTTAAAAAGATGTATTGACATGGTGCATGGTGACAATAATAATAGGCTCCAGTATGTAGGCAATAATGAAGATTGTGCAACATAGGGCAAGACTCAGATCTGTTATTGATAGGGTCACGATGAATCATAGTTGATGGCACCTAACAACAATTACTCTGACATCGAGAGTGGCTATTTTTCTGACACCAAGCACCTTTAAGCTTTCATTTTCCCTGCCAGTGGAAAATTAAATATTCTTCTTTTATTAAAGCATATGCTTACAAAGTCTCTTCTTAGCTCTGAAGAAGAATTTGCTGTTAAGAAAAGATTTCATTTGTTGAAAAGGTTGTCATTTCCCCACTTAACTGATTTCATCTCTTTGTCAAAAAGCAATTGACCATAGGTAGATGGGCTGATTTCTGGATTTTCTATTCTATTCGATTGAATATGTGGAAAGAACCGCTGGAGAAGCTCAATATCAGCTGTGAAAACTAGACCAGGAGCTGATTGTGGAACAGACCACCAACTACTCATATGCAATTTCAAGCTAAAGCTGAGGAAAATTAAACCAAATCCGAGGCAAACAAAATATGACTTTGAGTCTATCCCACCTGAATTTCAGAACCATCTCAGGAACA
>NW_006400200.1:417866-454287 GCF_000299155.1 Elephantulus edwardii | reverse complement strand
TTATTAATTTCAGTAAAAATTTACAGAAGCTTTAGATTTCCACTCATTCATTGTTGCACATTTCTCCCCTCCCAAGCCTCCCCCCCAGAACACTACCCACTTGGAAAAGTAAAAGAAAAATTCTTTCATTGTTTTACAAACCCTCCCCCAGGTCCACTCCACCATGTAGTCATTGCTCTAGACTCCTGTCATGATGGAAATACCTAATCACGCATCTCTTTTAAACAGTTTTCTCCCTCCTCTGTTTCAGTCCGCATGCAAGGCAGAGGTAAAGTAAGGAACTGCTTATGAGGTTTTCCGTCAATTCCAACAACTAAGAAATAGTGAGAAGAGTTGGGACCTAGAAGGCTTTTAGGAGGCTTCTTGTGTCCAGGAGAAAACGAATATACTTACCAGTAATGTTAATGCTCACCCACAGCTCTTCTGGGAGGATCTAAATCATTGAAGTATCCTCCTTTGTTTCCAGCTGGGAGCTGGGGCCTGTCAGTCCTGTCAGCCACGAGGACAATCATATTTTATAACAGCAGTTTTATGCAGTATTTGTCTTCCAGTGACTGAGATATTTCACTCAGCATAATGTATTTCTGACTCACCAATATTGTGCCGTGTGTTACATGTTCATTAATTTTTTTAATACTTCATAATATTGGATTGTGTCAATGTATCACAATTTTCTATCCATTTGTTGACAAGAGTTCGGCTATTTCCATCTCTTCACTGTTGTGCATAACAGAGCATTAAACATGCATCTCTTTGTATCACAGCTCTGGTTTCTTTAGGATATATTCCCAGTAGTGAGATAGCTGGGTCAAATGCTATTTTTATTTCCAACTTTTTGGGAAAGTGCCAGATCATCTTCCACAGTGGTTGTACCATTTTACATTCCCACCGGCAGTGAATGAGAGTTCCAGTCTTCTCATCCTTCTCAGCATTTGTTGTTTGCTACTCTGTTGAACTCCACTATTGCTGCTGGGATGAGATGATATCTCATAGCTGTTTTAATTTGCATCTCTCTGATAGCTAAGAATTTTGAGCTTTTTTTTTATGTCTTTGATGGCCATTTAAATTTCTTCTTTGGGGAGGTGTCTATTCATATCTTGTGCCCATTTTTTCACTCGGTTGTTTGCCTTTTTCTTATTGAGAGGCTGGGGTATTCTATAAATTTTAGATATAAGCCTCTTACCAGAACCAGGAGAGCATAAACTAGATGAATGGGGCCTTCTAAATCTCAAATCCCTATGCATATTTAAAAAAAAATTCTCCAATAGTGTAAAAAGGAAGTCTACAGACTAGAAAAGAATATTTACAGAGTTCGGTTTTGGTTGTTTTTGTTTTTTGTTAGCAACACAACTCACTATGAGCTAAAATACCAGGCAGTCTATATGTAACTTCGTAGTTCCAGCATTGCACACTTGGTTATCTTTCTCAGCCTGTGCCTCCCATAGCCCTGCCTATACTGACAGTAGTAATTCCATCATGCAAGTTGTTCAGATCAAGCACAGTAGAATTATCTTTTTTCTGCTAACTTTTCCTCAGATCCTTATCTTATTCCTCAGGAAATTCTATTGCTCCCCATTCAAAATATATCTAGAATCCAACTAATTCTTCCAGTATCCAGCCACCGTGGTCCATACTACCCATATCTCTTTCCTACACTATTGCAATGGCACCTTATCTACTTCCTCTTTCCACTCTTGACCTTTCTTAGTCTGTCCCCAAGACAGAAAAGTGATCTTTTTAAAATTTAAGTCATATATGTCTGTGCTGTTAGCATTAAGTTGGCTTTTATAGCCATGTTTTTTTGCTCCCTCTGATTTCCAGCTACCTTAACTGCAGACTTATGATCTTGCAAATCATCATCAGCTGTAGGACTAGGATAAGAGAAAGAGTGCTTCCCACACTGAGAAGCTAGACTTCAGATAAGCAAGATTTCAGGGAACCTGGAACAAGGCCCTGATGAGAGCAAAACCCTAGTGGCAAGTCCCTTGTGATGGCAGTGGAGACACTGTGGCATTGCTGTGGAGAAACTGCAGCAAAATGTAACCTGAGGCTTCTTGCATTTGTCCTGAACACAGAAAAAGATTTTATTGTTCTTGAAAAATTCTTGAAGGAGAAGCTAACCTATAAATACTACTCTGAGGCAAACCTTGCTAGATGACTGAGGAAACCAGAGGCTTCTTAAATTTGTGTTCTGTACTGAAACTAGAGCCTAGACTAACTGAGAAATTATGCCTTGGGACTTCTTAGTTAAAACCTAGATTTGCATTGGGTTATATTCTTTATCTCCCCACTCACTAACCTACTTCCCTAATAAACACCATTGTTGGTACCACAACTGTAAGGCTGTGAGTCGACAAAAATATGGACCTCTTGCTGCTGATGTGGCTCTATTGGCTGGGCTATGGGCTCTTTATCTATTTCTGCTCAAGGGCTGTGAAGGAATACGCTATTCTCACTCCTTCTGGCCCCTTCAGAGGGGAACGCAATGCTATTCTCATCCCCTGTGGCCCTTTCAGAGAGAAACTCACAGCTCTGTGCCTCTATGTCTCATTTTCACCTTTACTTAAAATCACTGTTTTCTCTATCTTCTTTGGCCCTCCATCTTGCTCACTCATTACTCATCTCCTTTGGGTCCCTCAGATATATCAGAATCATTTACTGTTTCCTTTTAATGGACTACTTAGTCTCCAGATTTTGAATACTCCCTGTTGTTCTTTCAGCCTTTCCAAATGTTAACTTCTCAATCAGATATGACCACTTCAATAGCCCTTTTACCTACTCTATTTTCCCATAAGACATATACAATCTATTATACAATAATTTCACTTACTAACTTGTCATATTTCTTTTCCAAAAAGTAATCTCTTTAAGAACAAGGATTTGTGGTGTGAAAGACAATATACTCAAATTTTGTAAATAAATCAGTATAAAATAAAAAAGAAGAAGGATTTTTATTCACCTTTGCATTTGTATCAAAAATTTTAATATTGATTCTTTTTTTAATTATTTCATTACTATCATCACAGAATCTTAAGAAAGAGTAGCCAACACTGGACCAACACCTTTAAGTACGGAAATACCATTATGTGAAATTTTGCCTTTTAGAAGAAAAATAAAATTCTCAAAAGAAATTATCTCATCAAAGTCAGATTTACAAACTGCTTTTCTTTCAAACAAATTACTCAGTCACACTCGAAAATATCTTCCATGTTTCTAAACAATTCAGAACATAAGTTTCAGTTACATCTATCACTGTTGCATGTGTTTTATTTAGTATTGTGTGATTATCTTCTACATTTGCAATATTATCAAAGTTTGTCATGTGAGAGTTCCTAGTCTACACCTTATGAAACGGAAATAGAGCTTGTTTTTTTATATTTGAAAAGCCTGAAAAACTGTTTTCTTCATCAATACTTGAAAGTCATTGAGCAACACTATCCTCTGGAATTGTTGAAGTCTGAAATTTGAAAGCCAAACAATGATAGTAAGAACACACTGAGTGTGTGCTGCTAAACTCAATTATACATGCATTTGGTACATCTTAGACAAAAAACTGTCCAAATTAAAATTATTTCAGTCAAAGTGATCTGTTTTAGATATTCAAAAGTCAATTTCTCTGAAGGACCATTAATCTTAATGGAAGCAGGCTTTTATACTAAAATACAATATACTCTAGCTTTTCTTAACCTGTCTTTCAAATAAGCTGTGTCTCAAATGTGTCATAAAATAAATTGGGGGAAACAAATAATGTGATGGATAATAATATAAATTATCTAAAATAGCACAACATCATTTTAAATTTGTATTTAAATTTATATTGTTCATCCACCAAACAAATTATGAAATTAATTAAGGAAATAATATGAAGAAAATATGCAATTAAGGGAATAGAATGAAGAAAAGTTATTTTCAGATTAAATTTTAGAGAAAAAGAATCAGTTGACAAAATGTGCTTGGAATCTTCCTGGTGACAATATGGAAACTCTTCAGTACATATAGAGTCATTATATGCTCAGAAAATAAATGGAGGAATATTCCGTTTATTCCATGGTCATTTTTCTTAATATCACATAACTCAAATCAACTCATTACATGAGTTTGAACCAACTCATAGCTAGAGCCTTCATTGGGTTTGATCCTCTACTGGATGTAAATAGCTTGGAAGGATATTGCTCATCTTTCTCCTACACTAAAAAGTCTAGAAAATTCAATTTCCTTTCTGTTTTCTCTTTTTTTAAATTTTTTCTTTAAATTTCCCTAATATGTACAATTTTAGTCTACCATTTGTTCTCAAATCTGTTCTGATTTTGTCTTCTCTACCATTTTCTTTCTGAAACTTCAATCTTTTCTTCAAATACTTGTTTCATAAAATAGAGTATTTGAAAGTTGCTTATACATTTAATATTTTGTTTAAATTTTAGTAAAATGTATCTAATGTATCAGTAGTCAATTTATCCATGTGTTTTTATATTTCTTTCTCCAAAGGACATTCCATAAAATAATCCTAGAGATGCATGAACTATGCACTAGCGTTGTAGGTTTTCTTTGCCTATACATTTTTAGTTATTAGAAAAATATCTGCTTGAGAATTATATTTATTTAAAACCTCATGGTTTCACATATGTAAGTACAGCTATCATTATAACTAATTCAAATACTATTTTAAGCTAATACTCTTATCCCTTATAGTTTTGTGGTCAGCAGCTAATTCCTCAAGGAGAGAGCTTTAACAAAAACAATTTGTGTTTAACAATGTGATTTATATAAACTTTAAGTTTATAAAACAAAAATCAATGATACCATTTGGAATTCAACAATTCTATATCAGTGGTTTTAAATAGAGTTTGTGAGTCTAAAAGAGCCTATTGATGTTTTGAAAAGAAAATATAAAAGATTTAACACGATAAATTTGCATATGATAAGTCTTAAAACTGTTTTTTTTTTTAATTTCCTTTGAGTTGAACTCATAGTGACCTTAAGAACAAAAGGCCTGAAGCCCCACTACACTATTGACATTTATCAAAGTTCATAGAGTTTCTGGAGGCATGTTGCTTAGGAAGTAGATGCTACTCTTACTTCCAAATCTGTCATAGTATGTTATTGTTTTTATATGCCATTGAGTTACTCGCAATGTATAGCAACCTTATGTACAGCAGTTCTGCACCCTTCCTTGTCCTGAGCCAGTCTCACTAATTCTGACAAACCAACCTCCATTGCCCCAGTCACTGTATCAATACATCTCATCCAGGGTCTTCCTCTTCGGTGCTGTCCATCCACCCTTCTGAGCATGATGTCCTTCTCCAAGGACAGATCTCTCCTGGCCATGTGAACAAAGTAAGTGAAGTAGAGCTTCAAAATCCTAGCTTCCAAGGAGAGACTTGGTTTCACCCTCTCCAAGACAGACCTATTTGTTTTCTTGGCAGTCCATGGTACGTTCAAGACTCTTCTTCAGCACGACAACTCAAAGGCATCTGTTCTTCTTCTGTTGTCCTTAGTCATTGCCCAATTCTTGGAAGTATAAAGAGTAATTGAGAAGACCATGGCCTGAATTAGGATTGCCTTTGTATCTAGACTGACATGGTTGCTCTTCAGCACTTTGGAGTGGTCCATGAAAGCAGATTTTCCCTGTGCAATTTTGTCTCTTGATTTCCCAACTCCTGTTGTTAAGAGTGTTGATAGTGGATTCAAGCAAATTGTAATTGTTAACGAACTCAATCTCTTCTTCATCTATTATGGTGCTGCCAATAGGCCCAGTGGTGAGAATCTTTATCTTCTTGATATTGAGCTTCAGTCCATATTGAAGAATGTAGTCCTTGATCTTTTGCAGCAAGTGCTTCAGGTCTCCTTCACTTTCACCAAGCAAGGTTGTGTCATCTGCATATGGTAGGTTATTAATGTGTCTTCCTCCAAACTTGATGCCACACTCTTCCTCATAAATCCCTGCTTCCTGAATGATCTGTTTGTTCTGCATACAGATTGAAAACATATGGGGACAGGATGCATCCCTGATGCACCCCTTTCCTGATTTTGAACTGCACAGTGTTTCCTTGCTCTGTTCTGAGACTTTCTTCTTTGTCCAAGTATAGGTTTCATATAAGCACGATCAAGTGCTCTGAGATTCCCATTTTCCTCAAGGTTGTAATTGTTGTTCTTGTTATGTGCCATCGAGTCACTTGTGACTCATAGCGACCCTATGTACAAGAGCTCTAAACATTCTTCTATCCTGTGTCAACCCAGCCATCTCAAACACACTTATTCCCACTGCTCCAGTCACAGAATCAATCCATCTCATCAAAGGTCTTCCTCTCCTTCGCCACCCCTCCACTCTGCCAAACATGATGTCCCTCCCCAAGGACCAGTCCCTCCTTGCAACATGCCCCAAGTATTTCAGACAAAGCTTCGGAATCCTTGACTCCAAAGAGCCTTCTGCCTTCATCCTCTCCAGGACAAACCTGTTTGTTTTCCTAGCAGTCCATGGTATATTCAACACTCTTCTCCAGCACCAAAGCTCAAAGGCATCAATTCTCTTTCTATCAACCCTATTCACTGTCCAACTCTACTAAATATATTTTGCCTTGTCATCCTGAGTGGCCATTTGAAATCTTCTATTCGGCTCCTTAACTTCTTGATTTCTTCTCTTTGCTTTGGCATCTCAGTGTTCTAGCGAAATATTTAGAGTCTCTTCTGACATCCATTATGGTCTTTTCTTCTTCCTTCTTTGTAATGACTTTTTGCATTCTTCATGAATGATATTCTTGATATCTTTGCACAGCTTTATCTGGTCTTCATTCATTAGTGTTCAAGACCTCAAACCCATTCTTGAATTGGTTTTTAAATTCATGGGAGATACACTAAAGGTCAAATTTTGATTCCTATGGATATGATTTAATATTTTTTAGTTTTAATTTGAACTTGCATATGAGCAATTGTTTGTCTGTTCCACAATCAGCACCTGGCCTAGTTTTTACTGTTGATATTGAACTTCTCTAATATTTCCTTCCACAGATGTAATCAGTCTCATTCCTGTGCATCCCATCAGGTGAAATCTGTGTGCATAACCTGTACTGATGCTTCTTATAAAAGGTGTTTGCCGTGAATAAATAATTTATTGTACAGATTTCTATCATTCTATTCCCAGCCTCATTTCTATCACCGAGTCCACATTTCTGACTACTGATCCTTCTTCCTGGTTCCCAACTTTTGCATTCCAGTCATCCATTATTATTAGTGCATCTTGGTTACATGTTTGTTTGATTTCTAACTGCAAGAGTTGTTAGAAATTACTTATTTCTTCCTCTTTTGCTCTGGTTGTAGGTGCATAAATTTGAATGATTGAGGTATTAACAGGTCTTCCTTGTATGCATATAGATATTATCCTGTCACAATATTGTATTTTAAGATGTATCTAAAAATTGCCCTATTAACTATGAAAGCGGCCCATTTTTCCTCACCTTGTCATCTCCAGCATAATAGATCATATGACTATGGAATTAAAAATGTCCTATGCCAATTCATCTCATTTTGCTAATACCTAATATGTCAATATTTCTTTCTTTACAATGTCCAGTTTTCCTACATCCATGCTTCTCACATTCCACATACCAATTGTTAATTTCTTCTTACAACTGTTTCTCTTCCTTTGTGTTTCCAAATTTGAGGGCTAAACTTCAGTTTCCATATCTGTTAGTCTACTCTAGTTGTGCTCTACTGTACATACGGTTTTCAAAGGCCAATTATATTACAGAAGTGGATGGCTAATCCTTCTTTTTAGTCTATCTTAGTTTGGATGTTCACTGTTAGAAGAATATCTGACAGACAAGCATTTTTACCTACAAAATGAAAGATGCTTCCCTTACAGAAATAATCAACACATTCACTGCCCACCCACCCTCCCAAATACCTGTGACTTGTCTCTACCCTTTCTCTGCTATATCCCCATTCCTTGCACACTCAGCTACCTGGTCAAAACATCTCTTCCCTAGTCACCTCTTAATATGATCATTAGTCACTACTGTGGTGTGTTGCACTATACACTGCTACTGGTCTCTCACACTGTTGTCCATCTCGTGTTTAGAAGGATGTAAGTCCAAATCCCATGTACCAACTTCAGAGAAAGATTTTTTGCTTGAGGTTGTACTGAGAGAAGATCCTGGCCACAGAGCTTCTGTTAAATTCTGTGACTTACTGTATGTTTGTGGTGTTAAGTACTGTCAAGTCATACATGACTCATAGTGACCCTGTGAATGAAGCCATATTATTAATTGCAAAACTATGCAATTGGTTTCTTTATGGTCTTTCAATGTCTAGCTAGACAAAATTAAAACTGCCATAAAAATTTGAGGCCATTATGAACATGGCAGGTCATTTGTTGAGAAAAAAATTATGTAGAAATTGTTGTTGTTGTTGTTGTTATGTGCCATCGAGTCATTTCCGACTCATAGCGACCCTATGCACAACAGCTCTAAACCCTGCTCTGTCCTGCGCCGCACCGCCTCTGACACACCCATCCCGATTACCCCAGTCACCGAATCAATCCATCTCATAGAGGGTCTTCCCCTCCTGCGCTGTCCCTCCACCCTCCCAAGCATGATGTCCCTCTCCAAGGACCCGTCCCTCCTGGCAACATGTTCAAAGTATGTCAGACGAAGCCCCAGAATCCTTGCCTCCAAGGAGCAGCCTGGTTTAATCCTCTCCAAGATGGATCTGTTTGTTTTCCTGGCAGTCCATGGTACTAGCATCTGATAATTTGTTGGAAATATTAGCATACAGATGGCTGTGGAATATATGAAGTAGTATTAGAAAAATCCTAATAAAAATGTTTTGCAATGTAAGTCAAATATAATTGTATTCCAAATATAGTAAGATTCTTAGTCCTAATGACAAGCATAAGCTATATGAAATATATTTGCTAAAGAAGCAAGTTATGAAAAATTTACAATTCTTTGGTTTGAAAAATCACAAAAATATAATAGCATAATACTTATAGCAACATAGAATGAAAAATTACTACTTTCCCACAGATATTTAAGTAAACTTTTTTCTTGAAAAATACTACAGGCTTATTTGAAATATTCTTGATTGCTGTAGTGAATTGCAAATTAAAAAAAAGGATAGAAAACTGTAAACCTAGGAATATATGCTCTACTGAGTTTGCGTCTCATCCTATAAACCAGATTTCAAACATCCTTCAGCATTTCCATTAATATATTCTTTGGCAGTGTGTACAGAAAGAATAATGATGATGAACCCACATCCAGAACACTAAACAATTCTGAAATTTATGTCCTGCCATTTTTCATTAAAAGGCCCAATTTGAACAATCTATACTGCAACGTCTGGTAGAAATTTGACAAGCATTGGTACATCCATCACAACACTTTACCTAGATAAACAACAGCTAATGAGTTTGAGTAAAAGTTTTAATGGTCTGTAATAGATCTTAACTCCAAAGATATAAATATAGTGTTAATAAAAAACAACAACCTATTACATTTCCAGAAGTATGGAGGGAAAGTTAAATCTACCAAGTGATTCTTAAACTGCTGCTGTTGTTATGTGCTATTGAGTTGAGTACATTTCTTACTGACCTTATGAACAAAAGATTTGAATCCTGTCCTATCCTGTGGCATCCTCTTCATCTCTGACACACTTCTACTCTTAAATAAATAACTCAAGAAATTTTCTCAGAAGACACTAATACAGAATTTGAAAAGGTTAAAAACATAATGTGACTTTCCAGTCATCGAATTCTTATAATGAAAAGGGGTAATGTGGCTTGTCTTATAGATCCTTCTACAAATGATTGGGCTTAAACTATTGATTCCTGACTTTTTAGTTTCAATTTCTCAACATCCCATTTAAATTAAATGCTTATAGCTAAAATGCATCTTAATTTATGTCCTAGCAGTTTAAAGTTATACCTATAATGATCTCCATCTCTTTAAATTGGACATGAACTAGTATGAATTAGTAAATTTTAAATGAGGAATTATGCATGGCCATTTGCTCTAAAACTGGATTTTACACGACACTGAAATATTCAAGACATTTATTATTGTTCTAATATGGTAAAGAAGCCACAAACATACACTGGCAAACATGAATAGACACACACATGCATACCTCACCCATGATGAGATATATAAGAGAGAGGGTGTTCAAAAGAATCTTCTTTTATTATGGCTGATTCTTTATATGCATAACGAAGCTGTCATTGTAAATTCCACAGATAGAGGTGAAGACGTTGAAAGAGGAAACGAACAGGTTCTAGTGCTGGTTTCATATATGTATTCACCTCACCCATAGAATTTATTGAAACTTGTTTAGTTTTCCTAAGAATTTATGAAAACCCTATTCTTACCACAAATTTCCTCTGCACTTTCCCTCTTCCCCTTCTTGTTCTTTATTGTTTAGGTGGCTAAAAATGGTAGAAAACAGTGTTAAGCATTAGCTACTACATGCACCATTTCCATTTCCATGGAAACCTTTCTCACCTAGCTTTGTTCCCAAATATCAAGGAAGCAGTTGTGTAAAATAATTCTCAGTATTTTCTTAACTTTCTCCAGATTAAAAAAATCACATTCATAGAAATTTAGGGTATTATTTTAAAAGCATACCATCAGACTCAGACTTTATATGCATGCTCACTTAGGAAGCAGTACCAAGGTGGGGGAGAATGTTAATAAATTTTTAAATAAAAATAGCACAAGAAAAAAAAAGATTGGATATGAACTATAAACTGAATGTAAAAATTGTGAAAAAGAAAACTTATGGGCCTATATGGCAGACTGACACTCCTTTAAAATCTATCGTCTCCTTTTTCTAGGGTAATATTTTACTGATTATCTGAGTCTCCCATCATTTCCCAGTCTCTCTTAGAAAAATGGCTGACACTGTGTGTAAATTGTTCGAATACTGCAAGGAAGCAAAATGTGCAATTCTGACATCACTTGCTTTTTTAACGTGAAATTGCTTCCCCAAGTCTATTCTCCTTTTCTTTTTCCTTTAGTTAGAAGGAACTGTAGCTCTTTTGAACTTTTCTGGCGTGAATCAGAATTTACCTCTATCACTCTAAAGCTCTATGTGACCACAAGGAGCAGACCCCATGGGTAAGGCCTAGACTTCTAACTGAAAGAGGGCTAATGAACTGTCTTGTCTGAGTCCCTTCACTTTTAGGTTCTCTTTATTGTCTTATCCCTTTACTAAAATGCACAGGTTCTCTGATTGTCTCTCCTTTTCTATACAGTCTTTGCACCTTAATTTCTTTGTATAAATTATTGAGAAAGTTTGTCATAAGAATACTAGAAATATCCATTGTTTTCTGCCATCAGTTGTAAATTCATTTCTGAAGCTACTCATGTATATTTTTCTATTATTCCTCATTCTTATATCATTTTTTATAAGGATAGCTCCGATTTCAAGATTATGAGACTTTCATCTGAAGGAACAAAAATGAATTGATTATATTTAATAGCAAAAGATTATTCCTGAATCTGTAGCGGAGTCTTATAGTCTCATTTCTAATTCCTCTGTTAGATCATACAGTGGCATGATAAACAGAAGAATGATCTTGTATGAATTATGCATAAGGAAAAAAAATAAAGAAAAGGCAGAAACAATTGCCCTTTTAGTTTAAGAAGTGTTAGCAAGTATTGCTGAGCTGATGAAGCACTTTGGTATAAAGCCCTTGAGCCTTATTTGATGCCCTACATCAAATGCATCATCTTAAGATGAGTAAAACGAGACATTTGGTGTCAGAGGTAAGAAACTCACAGGGCTCTCAGGGCACCTGCTTTACCCTATGAATGACAGCTTAATCTCCCCACTCCAGGACACTTTAACTGATTGCTACAATAACCTAACTCATTCCCAAAAACCCTAAATTTTTAAAAAAGAGTATTAGTCTCTCTAAAGGAAAAAAGACATAGACATTTGTATTCTTTGTCTTTTTTTTTTTTTAAAGACATTTGTATTCTTAAGAAACTACTGAACACATCCTAACTAGATATGGCAAAAAAAGAATGGAAAAGGCAACTCTGTAGGAAGACATTTAAAATAGCATGGAAGAAGAGTTGCCTCTTTAGTGAGTTGGATCGACTAAAGCTTTTAGGGCTTACATTTGTTCATGCGGCACAACTCAAAACAAGAAGAAATTACTGCAAACTGCCCTTAATAAGCAAAATACGGAATATACAAACTATGAATCTAGAAAAATTGTGAATGTTATTAGGTACTGACAAGTCAACTACGACTCTTAGTGACCTTATGAACAATAGATATGAATTTTGTCCTATCCTGCACCAACCCCATGATATTTATAGTGCCTAAGTCTATTAAGATAATCAGTCCATGTACTTAATGACCTTCCTCTCTTTGTCTGACCTCTCTGCTTTTCTTGGTTTAGTATGTCTCTCTAAGAAAAGGTTCCTCCTAAAAACAAGCCCAAAGTAAATAAGATGAAGTTTCAGCTAAGATGTATTCTGGTTGTACTTCCTTCTAGACAGATTCACTTTCTATCTGGATAGTTTATGCCATATTCAATAACCTTCATCAACAAAATTAAATGGAATGCATAAAAAATGAAAGACTAGGTGGTCAGTGAGCTGAAATGGATTCCTGGCCCATTTTTTATGAGATTGCCATGCACTCTACTTTTCTTGGAATAACAAATAGGAAAAAGACTTCACATTCCTTCTAAGATAGAATATATTAAGATCTATCCTGAAGCGCAGCACTATCACAGAATAATATCTATTGAGTCTATCCCTCTTGAAATTAAATGTCATTTCAAGAATATATTTGAGGACTAGAATACTAATGAGCGAAGACCAGATGAGCTTTGGGAGAATATCAAGAACATCATCCATGAAGAATGTAAAAGGTCATTACAAAGACAGAGGAAGAAGAAAAGGCAAGGATAAATGACAGAAGAGACTCTAAATATTGCACTAGAGTGCCAAGAAGCCAAAGTAAAGGGAAGAAATCAAGATGTTAAGGGCTAAACAGAACATTTCAAAGGGCGGCATGGGAAGACAAATCAAAGTATTATAATTAAATGTACTAAGAGTCAGAGATGGAAAAATCAACTAGTACTAACTCGCTCAGAATTTCTTAAGCTGAAGGAACTGAAAAACAAATTTAAGCCTTGAGTTGCAATACTTAAGGATACTGTGGCAGAATAATGAATGACCCAGGAAGCATACAAAAAAAGTAGAAAGGAGTACCCAGAAGCACTATACCAAAAAGAATTTACTGACACAGAAGAATGTAATGAAACAATATATGCTCAAGAGCCTGTGATGATGAAGAAAGAAGTTCTAGCCGCTCCAAGGGAATTAGCAAAAAAATAAGGCCCCAGGAATTTATAGTATACCAATTAACATATTTCAACAAACACACGCTGTCACCAAGTTGTGACAACAAATATGAAGAATAATCATCTGGCCAACTCACTGGAAAAGATCCATATTTTTCTCATTTTAAAAAAAAAGTGATCTGACAGACTGTGGAAAATATTGTTTGATAACATCAATATCACATGCAAGCAAGATCCTGCTGAAAATTATCCAAAACTACTGGAAGAGCACTTCAACAGAGAACTTGCAGATGTGCAGGCAGGGTTTAGGAGAGGCCGTGGAACTAGGGACAGTATAGCCAATGTTAGATGGATCTTAGTTGGAAGCAGAAAGTGCCAGAGGATTGTCTATATGTGTTCTATTGACTATTCAAAGGCATTTGACTATGTGGATCACAACAAACTGTGGCTAACTCTGAGAAGAATGGTAATTCCAGAACACTTGATTGTAATATGAAATCTACACTTGGACCAGGAGGAAGTCATCAGAATAGAGAAAGGAAATATTGCAAGGTTCAAAGTCAGGAAAGGTGAATGCCAACAACGTATCCTATCTTCATACCTTTTCAATCTTATGCAGACCAGATCATCCAGGGAACTGGGCTCTGAGGAGGAATGTAGCATCAGGATTGGAGGAAGACTCATTAACAATCTGTGTTATGCCTTGCATGTCAAAAGTGAGTATAACCTGAGGCATTTGCTGCAGAAGGTCAAGGACTGCTGCCTTCAAAATGAATTGAAGCGCAACATCAAGAAAACAAAGATTCTCACCAGTGGGCCAATTGCTAGCACCAAGATAGATGGAGAAAAGATTGAGATTCTTAATCAACTTGTTTGGCTTACAAGCAGCACTCTTAACACCAGAAGCCAGGAAATCAAAAGATGCATTGCATTGGGAAAAATCTGCTGTCAGAGACCTCTCCAAAATACCCAAGAGCAATGATATCTGTCTAGAGACTACGGTGTTCATGATCCAGGCTATGGTCTCCAGAATTACTTGCTATGCATCAGGGAGTGACTAAAGATGAGAAAAGAAGAATTGATGCCTTTGAATTGTGGTGCTGGAGAAGAGTATTGAATACACAACCATGGAGGACTGGTAGGAGATCAAACACATTTTTCCTGGAGAGGGTGAAACGAGGCTGCTACTTAAAGGTAAGGACTTTTAAGTGCCGTCTGAGATACTTTGGGCATATTGCAAGGAAGGACCAGTCCTTATAAAGAGACATCATGCTTAGAAGGGTAGAGGGGCAGCTTAAGAGAGGAAAACTTTGTATGAGATGAATTAACTCAGTGACTGGGGTAATGGGGGTATGTTTATCAGAGACAATGAGGTTGGCTCAAGATAAAGTAGGGTTTAGAGCTGTTGTACATAGGGTCATTATGAGTTACAAGCAACTCGATGGTACATAACAACAACAACAACCTACATGGAAGACCAGTTAATATAATTATTACTCAAAATTACGCAACAACATCAGAATACAAAACTTTGAAACAGAAAAATAATTAATTGTTGCAATATACATCCTTGGTTGATGACAGAAATAATATCAGAGGTTTTTGTATGATAGAATTTTGCAAGATAAACTATTTATTCAATGCAAATACCTTTGTCAACAGCACAGGACAGGACAGATTAAGATTTGTTTTTCATATAGTTGCTTTGAGTCATACTCGACTCATTATCACCCGTAATGTTAAGGGTTTATTGTTCAAAAATACTTTCTCAATCGTTGACTTTGACTTTCTCATGTGTATGGGTGGAGATATGTGTATAGGCCATGTGAGTCTATCCCACAAGGAGACTGACTAGTCTTACCATTAATTGAACACATTCAACAGCAGCTTTTAAGAATATCACCACCAGCAAAGAAGAACGTCAAACATGCCCTTTACAGCCAAAGATTCTTGTGTCACCTATAACTACAGAACAACAGCAGCCAAAGCACAGAACTAGAGACCCAGTGTGAGACAGAGCCCATCTCGGGACTGCTATCCCACAAACCCAGAGCTAGAAACCTCCCTCCAAGTTTTTTAGAAGATTGGGATTGGGAGGGTACACCATAATTGGCAAGACTAAAAGATTTGTAATATTGGCCTAAACCCACAAGATTAAAGGCTAAAGGGCCTATAAACACACTCTGAAAACTCTCTTGACTGAGTGGTTGTATTCTGCTATCTTGTGACTAACATTAATTACAGCCTTTTGACTTTCCTAATAAACTTAATAATTGTGAGTATAGTTTTCTGTGTTCTATGAGTTATTGCAACAAATTTTGAACCCAGCAAAACAGATTGGTGTTGCAATTGGTAGAAAGAAGTTTGGGAGTGTGAGGGACGTGTTTGGCCTCACAATAATTTTTTTTGTGTTGTGGATGCTTTTGATGGGTACAGTTCACCATTGTGGAGTTGGTACACATCAGATTGACCACACATGGCCCTTGCTCTTTTTACAGTACCTAATAATAACAGCTTAAACCCTAAGCCAAGCTTGACTTGCCTGGCTCCTGGAGGCAGAGTAGTCCTTCACGTGAAAAAATTGCCCAATACCCACGCACACAGCACCATGCTATCTCTGGCAACCAGGTCATAGCAGCCCTGGGCGGAGCTTCATAGGGTCGCTATGAGTTGCCTGCAACTTGACAGCACTTAACAACAACAAAAATAATAACAACACACAGGGAGCACTGATGGCTTAGTCTTTAGTACAGTCCTACTTCTTTGTATCTAACTGTTGCAAGCAAGCGACTCGATGGCACATAACAACAACAACAACAATCAGAATAATAATTCCAATTAATCTTCCATAATCTTGATTGTGTGTTTGATAACTTGTAGGCTGCAGAAGTTGGTAGGATCATCAATTTCTTCAACTTTGGTTTTAGTAGGTGATGTGTATATTTGAATAATATATCAACAGGTCATCATTGTGAGCATATGGATACTATGTTATCACTGGCAGTATTTATTTCAAGATAGATCTTGAAATAGTCTTTTTGATCATGAATGAAGGCCACTCCTCTATAATTTGTCATTGTCTGCATAGTAGACCATGAGTGTCTGATTCAAAATAGCAGACAGCCCATTTCAATTCGCTAGTGCCTAAAACAGCCATCTTTATGCATTCCATTTCACTTTTTATTACTTTTAATTTTCTTAAATTCATACTTTGTACATGCCATGTTCCAATTATTAATAGATATTTTCATCTGTTTCTTTTCCTTTCAAGTCATACCATATCAGCAAATGAAGGTCTTTCATTAACTGATTTAGGTAGACTATATTACAAGCAACTCTTCCCCAGAAATTTATTTAATATCTTCCAATAAAAGAGTCTTATTTTCCAGCATTATATGAAACAATGTTCTACTTCTATTTATAAGGGTTTTAGAGTTCATTATACCAGGAATGGGTGGCCAGTCCTGCTTCATAGTCTCTCTTAGCTTGGAAGCCCACTGGAACCTGTCCTCCATGGGTAATCCTGCTGATATTTAAATGATGTTGACTGACATGCTTTTAATAGTACTTCTAACAGCAACATACAAGCCACTTAGTTTGTTTTGCCTCCATTTTCCTTAATCACTTTTATGCTCTTTGGGAGTATGGTATGTATGTATGAGCCTTTTTAAATTTCTTATAATTCTAATAGTTTGAACACAGATCTGATTATGAGGAGCAGCTATTTGCAGGCTGAGTGGTTACTGACCACTGTCTAACATTGGTGCAGTGGAACAGAAGTAGGTTATGTCACCAATGAGTTGGATGAGATACCAGGTGTGTAATTCATGGACAGCAAGTGAAATATAACAAGTATTGACAATTGGGTAGTTTCCAATGATTTGGTATCATAGATAATGCTACAGGAAAAGAAAATATGTGTTTTTATATTCCACAGAGCACAGCTGCCAGGTAGAGAATGTTGTTGTTGTTGTTATGTGCTGTTGAGTCGCTTGTGATTTATAGCGGCCCTATGTACAAGAGCCCTAAATACTTCTCTGTCCTGTGCCATCTCCAACACAGTCATTCCCTCCACCCCAATCACAGAATCGATCCATCTCATCGAAGGTCTTCCTCTCCTGCACCATCCCTCCACTTTCCCAAACATGATGTCCCTCTCCAAGGACCAGTGCCTCCTTGCAACATGCCCAAAGTATGTCAGACAAAGCTTTAGAATCCTTGACTCCAAGGAGCATTCTGACTTCACCCTCTCCAGGTCAAACCTGTTTGTTTTCTGAGCAGTCCATGGCATATTCAACACTCTCCAGCACCACAGCTCAAAGGCATCAATTCTCTTTCTATCATCCCTATTCACTGTCCAACTCCCTGATGCAGAGCACGTAATTGAGAAGACTATAGCCTGGATCAGGTGCACCTTGGTCTCCAGACTTATGTCATTGCTCTTCAATACTCTTGAGAGGTATCTCACAGCTGACATTCCAATGGAATTTGTCTCTTGATTTCGTGGCTGCTAGTACCAAGAGAGTTGACTGTGGAGCCAAGCAAACTAAAGCTGTTAACTATCTCAATCTCTTCACCATCCATAATGATGCTACCAATTGGCCCAGTTATAAGAATCTTTGTCTTCTTGATGTAGAGGTTCAATCTGTATTGAAGGCTGCAGTCCTTGACCTTCGGCAGCAAGCGCTTCAAGTCCTCCTCAGTTTCAGCAAGCTCCTCTAATCCTGATGCCACATTCCTCCTCGTATAGCCCAGAGACTCAGATGATCTGTTCTGCATACAGATTGAAAAGGTATGGAGACAAAATATATCCCTGATGGACCCCCTTCTTGATTTTAAACCATGTAGTGTCTCCTTGTTCTGTTTTGACAACTGCCTCTTGGTCCAAGTATAGGTTACACATAAGCACAATCAAATGTTCTGGGATTCCCATTCTTCTCAGAGTCAGCCATAGCTTGTTGTGATTTAAGTAGTCAAAAACCTCTGCATAGTCAATGAAGCACAGATAGACATTCCTCTGGTACTCTGCTTTCTGCCAAGATCCACCTAACATTCGCTATAATATCCCTAGTACCATGACCTCTTCTAAATCTAGCCTGCACATCTGGCAGTTCTCTTTTGACATATTGCTCCAATCATTTTTGGATAATTTTCAGCAGAATCTTGCTTGCATGTGATATTAATGATATTGTTTGATAATTTCTGCACTCTGTTGGGTCACCTTTCTTTGGTATGGGAACAAATGTCAATCTTTTCCAGTCAGTTGGTCAGCTGGCTGTTCTCCAGATTTCTTGGCACAACTTAGTATGCACATGTAGGCCAGCATCTGTTTGCTGAAATATGTCAATTGGTATGCCGTCAAATCCTGGAGCCTTGTTTTTTGTCAATTCCTTCAGAACAACTTGAACTTCCTCCTTCATCACCACATGTTCTTGCTCATATGTTATTTCATGAAATTCTTCTATGTCAGCCAATTCCTTCTGATACAGTGACTCTGTGTATGCCTTCCATTTTCTTTTAATGCTTCCTGAATCATTTAACATTCTACCCAAAGTATCCTTAAGCATTGCCACCTGTGGCTTGAATTTGTTTTTCAACTGCTTCAGCTTAAGAGTGAGTTCAGCCCTTTTGACTTTCTGATTCCAGCAAGTCACACCCCTTAGGTGTGGCAGGAGCAAGGCTTTGCTGTATGTGAGGTTGCCTGATGCGCTGGAGGCCTTCACCTGCAGTGTGAACAGTGGAAAGAAAAGGCTCTACCCTGGAGGAGTGTCTGCTCTGAGCTGCGGGGTGCTGTGTCCACCAGCCCCAAGAAATGGGGGTTACCCAGGACCCCAACAGCTCTGAATTTGCTTCTGTTATTTATGGCTTTGTGCTGCTTCTTGGTACCCTAACTCTCTTTTTATGTTCTCCCAACCCCAGGCTGCTCATGTGGCCCACCATACTGTCAACTTGGCTCGAAACCTCTCCACTGCTGTGCTCTTCTGAAAGGTTCCCTGCTTGCTTCCTTCAGTCAGGGGACTCCCTAGAGTTCTATTTGCTCACAAACACCAGCTCTCCTTCCTGCCATCCATGCCCAAGAGAAAGGGGAGTTCGGGGTGTTGACAAGAGTCCCTCTCAGCTCTGTCCAGCCCGCCATGTTAGGGCCCTTGGTCACCTTGTCCTTCTGTCCTGTCTTCTTTTCATTATTTGCCCCCAAAGTTGTTTTGGAGAAATAATTGTCGCACTGGCTCACCATGTCTCTGGATGGGTAAACTTTGCAGCACACCTTTGCTTGGAACCAGGCAGAGCAGGGGGTACAGCAAAGTCAGGCAGGCTCTGCAAGCCACACACCCACCCCTGCTTCACAAGGAGCCGAAGATCCTTGATCTGCTGCTGTTCTGCCTTCCCTGACAAGTGAGGATGGGGGGGGGGTGCACACAGACATCGGTGTATTTGTACTCTTGCTCCTGTGCCATTAGAGAGACTGCTGTCCCAGGCAGGCCAGCCCCTCATTCTCCTGGCTACATTCATGTTGCTCAGACTGTATTTCAAATAAAAACAAATTTCCCATCCAGGTAGGCTCTTGTATTCCTCTTCAGCTGAGCCTGTCCTCTGCTGTCCCACCTAGGATATTTCCCATTTCTGAGGGAGAGCAGAGCTTTCTTCCACCCACGAAGGGTCTTCTCCAGATCTTAGCACTTGCAGTCAGGAAGCAAGGATCCCTGTGCTTCTCAGTTCTCTGGAAACCTTTCCTACAGGGAGAAGAGTGTCTTGGTGTTGGTCTGCACTCACCTAAGGTGTGCCTGGGTGGTTGTGTTTTCTCTAGGGCCTAGTTGAGCTCTGTTGTCTTTGTGACCTTCTGACTCCAGCTCTCTGTACATTTCATTATAGTATCTTGCTTTGTCATCCCAAGCTGCCTTTTGAAATTTTCTGTTCAGCTCTTTGGTATAGATATTCAAGTTTCCAAGAGAAGAAATGAGACACATTTGAGGATCTTGTTGATCTCAAGGAAAAGAGCCCACCTCACTACCACCAATGACCACTGACACAAATCTAAATGTACAAATATTATAACACTGTAATAAAATGCTATTAATTAAAACAACTATGAGATATCATCTCACTCCAGTCAGAATAGCAAAATTTAGCAGAACAGCAAGCAACAAATGCTGGAGAGGTTGTGGAGAAACTGGAACCCTTATACACTGTTGGTGGGAGTGTAAAATGGTGCAACCACTGTGGAAAGCAGTATGGCGTTTTCTCAAAAAGTTGCAAATAGAGATACCATTTGATCCAGCAATTCCACTACTGGGAATATACCCCAAAGAGACCATAACTGACATCCAAGCAGATATATGCACACCCATGTTTATTGCAGCTTTTTTCACAATAGCAAGGAGCTGGAAACAACCTAAGTGTCCATCAACAAATGAATGGATAGAGAAACTGTGGTGTGTTCACATAGTGGAATACTTTGTTACATTGAAAAAAACAAGGAACTCATGCAATATTATTCAAAATGGGTGAACATTATGCTGAGTGAAGTAGCTCAGTCACATAAGGACAAATACTGCATGGTGCCACTGTTGTCAAACAGGACTGACATCATGGTTGGGGGAGACTGAGAAACATGGGTTCAATAATGTATACTGCATTGAAACAGATGAAGGAGAAAACTGTTTAAAAGGGATATGTGATTAGGTATTTTTGTCATGACAGGAGTCCAGAGCAAAGGCTGCATAATGAAGTGGGCCTGGGGGGAAAGATTGTAAAACAATCAAAGAATTTTTCTTTTACATTTCCAAAAGGGTAGTGTACTAGGGGTAGGGTTGGGAGGGGGGAAAAGTGCAACCATGAATGAATGGAAATCCAAAGTTTCTGTAAATTTTCCTTGAAATTAATAATAAATTTAAAAAAAATGAAAACTAAATAAAATAGAACAAAATAAAATGCTATTACTAATAATATGCCTATAATTAAAATTATTCCACTGAACTTCATTAGAACATTGTTTTTGTTGTAGTTAGGTGTCGTCTAGTCAAGCACAACTCATAGCCACCCTAAGAACAAAAGATCTGAAACCAGTCCTGTCCTGTGCCATCCTCACACTTTCTGACACACAAGAGTCCATTGCAGCAGTCACAATGTCAATGCATCTGGTTGAGAATCTTCCTCTTCTTTGCCAAACCTCCACCTTTCCCAGCATCATGTCCTTCTACAAGGAATAGCACCTCCTAGCAATATGTTCAAAGTATGTGAGGTGAAGCCTCATCATTCTTGCCTCCAAAAAGCACTCTGGTTGCACCCTCTCCAAGACATCAAGGCATATCTATTCTTTCTCTTGGCCGTCCATAGGGGTTCAGTGCTCTTCTCCAACACCACAGCTCAAAGGTATCAATTCTTTTTCTTTTATCTTTATTCTTTGTTCAGGTCTTGGATGTATAGTTAGTAATCAGAAAGACTACGGCTTAAATCAGATGCACATTAGTCCTGAAAATGACAACACTTCTCCTCAATAATTTGCAAAGTCCCTAACTGCAGATTTTCCCAGTGCAATGCATCTCTTTATTTCCTGACTGCTGGTACCAAGCGTGTTAATTGTGGATCCAAGCAAGATGAAGATGTTGACACTCCATCAATCTCCATTCCATCCATCATGACACTGCCTATTGGCCCAGTGGTAAGAATCTTTGTTTTCTTGATATTGATACACAGCCCATACTGAAGGCTACACTCCTTGATCTTCTGTAACAAGCACTTCAAGTCCTCCTCACTTTCAGTAAATAATGTTGGGTCATCTATCTAATGCAGGTTATTGATGAGTCTCCCTTCAATCCTGATGTCACATTCCTCTTCACAGAGTCCAGCTTCTTGGATAATTTGCTTAGCATAGAAATTGAATAAGTACAGACACAGAATACAACCCTGATGCACTCCTTTCCCAACTCCAAAACAAGGAGTACTTCCTGCTCTGTTTACACAACAGCTTCCTGGTCTAAGTATAGGTTCCTCAAGAGCACAATCAAGTGCTCTGGGCTTCCCATTCTTATCAATGTCAGCAACAACTTGTTATGATCCATACAGTGAAATGCCTGCGTCTAGGCAATAAAGCACAAATAGAGAGTCTTCTGGTAGTCCTTACTTTCAACCAGGATCCATCTGACATCAGCAATGATATCCCTGGTGATGCTCTCTTCTAAATCCTGCTTGAACTTCTGGCAATTCTCTATCTATGCACTGCTCCAAGTGTTTGTGAATGATCTTCAGCAATATTTTGCTTGCATGTGATATCAGTGATATTTTTTGATAATTCCCACGTTCAGTTTTGGACCACCCTTCTTTGGAATGGGAACAAATATGTACCTCTTCCAAACTGTTGGCCAGACACCCATCCTCCAAATTTTCTGGCATAGACTGGTGAGTGCATCCAAGGCTGCATCTGTTAATTGAAACAAGTCAATCGGTATCCCATAACTTCCTGGGGCCTTAATTTTGTCAGTGCCTTCAATGTAGCTTTTAATTCCTCTTTCGTTATCATTGGCTCCTGTTCATATGGTACTTCCTGAAATTTTTCTGTGTTAATCAATTCTTTCTGATACAGTGATTCTGTGTATTCTATTCCTCCAACTCTTTTTGAGGCTTTCTGGGTCATTCGGTATGTTGCCCACGGCATCTTTCAACATTGCAACACAGAGCTCAAATTTGTTTTTCAGTTATTTCAGCTTGAGAAATGAACAATAAACAAACAGGAAAGTCATAGTAGTGTAGTGGTAGAGCCCAGATTGGAAGACAATTGAAATGAGTAAAATCAATAACAAATACCCTTTAATAATTAGTACAGGGAATGTATATAGCTTAAATGTTGGAAAAATGAAAATTTTTAAAAATGAAATGGAATGCATTTGAATGTTACTAACCCTTAAAATCACTACATTAGAGTAAGATGAGGCATTGAGATTTATCACATTATAAACTCAATAGAAGGTCTCCATGAACCAGAATTAATTCCACAGCAATACGTTTGAGTTTTGGTTAAAATTATTATTGGGCAAGGCCTCTGCTAGGAACTTTGTCAAAACATTGAAAAGTAATGATGTTAGTGTGAAGACTAAGGTGTGCCTTATTTGGTCATGAACTTCTCAAGCATCTGTTACACATTAGAGAGCTTGACAATGAATTAGGATGACAGAACACTTGTCATCTTTGAGCTGTGGTGCTAGAGAAGAGTACTAAATATCCTATGGACTGCCAACAGACCAAACAGATATGTCTTTTAAAAAGTGAAGCTAGAGTAGAGTGCTCTTTGACGGCAAAGATGGTTAAGCTTCATCTTTCATAAATAGATAGATAGATAGATAGATGATACATAGATAGATAGGTAGATAATAGAGATATATATCTTGAGGTATATATTTAGATGAGGCTATTCTTTGGAAAGGGACATCATATTTGGATAGATGAAAGGTCAATGAAGGAGCGGAAAATTCCTAATGAGACAAATTGACAGTGATTTCTGCAATAAGCTCTTATGTGTCAAAGAAGGTAAGAATGGCACAGGATAGGGTAGGGTTCAAGGTGGTTGTTCATAGAGTTACTATGAGTCATACTTGAATTGATGGCACCTAACAAAAACAATGAAATAATTATAGGTAACTATACAAATAAGCTATGTATTGTCGGTTTATAGTGGCTTGCATGTTGCTGTGATGCTGAAACCTATACCACCTGTATTTCAAATATCAACAGGATCATCCATGTGGTCAGGTTTCAGCCGTATTGCAGAGAGGGTCAATGAAAAAAAAGACCTTCAACAAGATGGATTGACAGAATGATTGATACTATGGGCTTAAGCACAGCAGAGAGTATAAGGATGGCTCAAATTAGAACAAGATTTCCTTCTATTGTACAGAAAGCGGCTATGGGTCAAAGTCAACTTGATTGGTGTCCCCGATCAACAACAGTGTAGTCACTGTATATGCTACATGTAGTGACTACAATAATAGGCTTTGCATGACAGAGATCATAGGATGGTACACAAAAGGGCAAGGTTCCCATCTACTGTTAAAAGAATCACTATAAGTCATAGCTGATTTGATGGCATCTGACAACATAATATAGAAATGAAAATTGGAGGGAGGTTTGTATTAAACTAAAACACAAACAACACTTGATCACTGGCCTGAACAATTTAAAAAATATCATACAGAAGCTGCCCAAGTCAAATAAGGTTCAATTAAGCCTGAAAATTTCTTTAAAAAATCTTTATTATTTATTGTTAAGTAAATGATGAGCAAAGTAAACACAGGCAGTATAACTTGGTTCATGACAAGAAACAGATGCTCAGTCCATGAAAATTAAAATCAAATGCTCCAAACAACTAAAATTTTATAACCTCCCTTATTATTTATATTTCCCCAAAGTAACAATAAAACTCTTTCTTTCCAAAGTCGACAGGAAGATCGAAATAATTTATTTATATAAAGTACTAGACTCCTTATTGATGCAGTACAAATATAAAAATTATAATTCACTAAAAAAACAGAGGGGAGAGATGTTACTACATCAGTTGTAAGATACTGAAACATAATACTTACGTTCATAGTATACACAGAGTGAATTTGCACAGCTATGGTAAAATAGCTGCTTTTTAATCAATATGGACATCTGTGATTCCGAGAGATTTATCAATAATGATGCTTTGGGTATACCCATAAAATGAGCATTTTCTCTGGAAATTTTATCTGATATTGAAAACTCTGAAAACAATCCCATTCCTATCATATCTATTCTGCTTCAAGGATTTCTGTTCAAAAACACTGTTGAATTCTCATTTATGTTCTCTATATTTCCTGGATTTCTGTCCTACTAATTCTGTTGGATAGACACTAGATTTTTCAGATACCTATAACAACTTCAGCCCCAATGACTGAGTAAGTTACAAAGTGCCGGAGGCCTGAAATTGACTGAATTTTTCATTGTAGTTGTGTCTCAAACAGATGCTGGCCTAGCAGGTATCTACAGCCATTAAGAACACAAAGAGAAATAGCAGCCAATGGCTACTAGTGGTGGGGCGGAGGGGGGTGAATCCTCATGATGGCCAGCTGCTGTAATTTGCTACAGAAATGCAAGGAATAGAAGGAAAATATGAGGATCCTAAAACATTAAACTACCGTCTAAATGTCTATAAACAGAAAAATCTTCCTTCTTGATCCTTTTAGAAAAAGGGCTTACAGAGGTACTAGGAGAAAGGATAGCTCTGAAAATGACAGAAAATAATGCATCTATGTTCTCGTATATTGATTGTAATCTGCAAAGTATTCAAATTATAGTTAAGATTGCTGCATTTATGAAAAGCCAGCCAAGATACTATATTGAAAGTGTTAAGTATATTGTGTATTATATATGATTCATTTTACTAGGATATTTCTTAGTGATTTATTAGTATTTTCCCTCATTACTATGATTCCTCCCATTGATTAGCATTTTCCTGGAACTGAATTACTGAGTAGAGAAGATACTGAGTTGTCAGATTTTTAAGCACTTGGTACAGAAGGTCAAAAACTGCAGCCTTAAATATGAATTGAAGTTCAACATCAAGAAAACAGAGATTCTCACCACTGGGCCAATTGACAGCAAGCATCATGATAGACGGTGAAGACATTGAGATTGTTAACAGCTTCAGATTGCCTGGCTCCACAATCAACACTCTTGGCACCAGCAGCCAGGAAATTAAAAGACAAATTGTATGGAGAAAGTTGGCTGTCATGGACATCGCCAGAGTACTGAAGAACAATGTCAGTCTGTAGACTAAAGTATGCCTGATGCAGACCATAGTCTTTGCAATTATTTGCTATGCATCAGAATGATGGACAATGATGAAGGATGATAGAAGGAGAATTGATGCCTTTGAGCTGTGGTGCTGGAGAAGAGTATCGAATATACCATGGACTGCTAAGAGAACAAACTGGAATGCATCCTAGAGAGAGTGAAACCAGGCTGCTCCTTGGAGGCAAGGATTCTGGTGTTTCGTCCGACATAATTAGGGCATGTTGCAAGGAGTGATTAGTCCTTGGAGAGGTACATCATGCTTGGGAGCATGGAGGGACAGAGCAGGAGAGAAAGAAGCTCAATGAGATGGGTTGATTCAGTGACTGGGGTAATGAAGGTATGTCTGTCAGAGAAAATAAGGTTGGCATGAGATAGAGCAGGGTTCAGAGCTGTTCTACATAAGATTGCTATATAAAAACAACATAAATATAAATGAATATGAATATAAATATGTGTGTAAACATGTTTATGTTATATATAAACTGCATATAAAAGCAACAAGAAGAAACATAAAATATATTACGCCTACTCTAAGTAATCAAGATGCACTGATAATAATGGATGACTGGAATGCAAAAGTTGGGAACAGAGAAGAAGATTCAATAGTTGGAAAACATGGACTTGGTGACAGAAATGGAGCTGGAGAGAGAATGATTGAATTTTGTACAATCAATGACTTATTCAAAGCAAACACATTTTTAAGAGACATAAACGCATGTTATACACATGGATGTCACCTGATGATATGCATAGGAATCAGATAGATTACATCTGCAGAAAGAACTGCTGGAGAAGCTCAATATCAGCTGTGAAAACTAGGTCAGGAGCTGATTGTGGAACAGACAACAAACTACTCACATGCAAGTTCAAGCTGAAGCTGAGGAAAATTAAACCAAATCCATGGGAACCAATTAGCAATTGATGCAGAAAAGGCATTTGACAAAATCCAACATTCCTTCTTAATAAAGATATTCATCAAAATTGGAATAGAAGGTAATTTCTTCAAAATAGTGAAAAACATATATGCAAAACAAAGAGCTGGCATCATTCTCAATGGAAAAAGGTTAAAAGCATTTTTCTCATGACCAGGGATCATACACGGATGCCCACTTTCAACACTTCTATGCAATATTGTATTGTAAGTGCTTGCTAGGGGAATACAATAAGAGAAAGAAATTTTAAAAGGCATCCAGATTGGCAAAGGGATGGTTAAACTATTACTGCATGCAGATGATACGATAGTGTACATAGAAAACCCCAAAGAGTCAAGAACAAAAAATCTTTTAGAACTACTAGGTCAATTTAGTAGAGTGGCAGGATATAAGGCCAATATCCAAAAATCAGTGGGATTTCTCTACAATAACAAACTAAACTTAGAGAAGGAAACTGAGAAAGCAATACCAACAGCCAAACACAAATTGAGATACTTGGAAGTTAACTAGAGATACAAAAGACCAATACAAAGAAGACTACAGAACATTTCTGCAAGGCACAATAAAAGACCTAAAAAAATGGAAAATGTGCTCTGTTCATGGATAGAAAGACTCAATTTTATAAGAATGACAATCATACCAAAAGTAATCTAAGTGTTTAACACAATGCTAATACTGATACCAAATTCATTTTTGAGGCAATTGGTAGAGAAATTGTCAAGTTCATTTGCGAGGCAAGAGACCCCAAATAAACAAAACATTTCTGAGAAACAAAAATGAGGTTGGAGGCATAGCATTCCCTGACCTCAAAACCAACTACACAGCAGTAGTAACCAAAATAGTATGGTACTGGTACTATGACAGGCACATAGAGCAATGGAACAGAATTGAGAAACCAGAAATAGAACCAGCTATCTATGGTCAACTGATATTCGACAAGGAAATACATCAAATGGGGAAATGACAATTTCTTCAACCAATGGTGCTGGCAAAACTGGATCGCTACCTGCAGAAACCTGAAACAGGATCCACATCTCACACTATACACAAAAATCAACTCAAGGTGGATAAAAGACATTGGAGTAAAGCCTAAAACCATAAAGTTCATAAGAGAAAAACTGGGATCAAGCTTAGAAGGCCTAGACTATGGTATAAAGAGACTGTCAAATACAGCCAGAAATGTACAATGTTAAGAGGATAAAATTGGTGAATGGGAATTTCTAAAGAATTAAATCCCTGTGTTCATCAAAACCTTTTCCCAACAGGATGAAAAGAAAACCTACCGACTGAGAACAAACTAGTATGGTGTTTGGCAATACAATCTCAGGCAAGAGTCTCATAACAAAAGTAGACTACCCCTGGGCATCGACAAGAAAAAGTCTGATAACACAATTACAAAATGGGCAAAATTATGGAGTTTTCACAGAGGAAGACATTCAAATGACCAACAAACACATGACGAAATGCTCCAAATCACTGGTAATAGGAGAGATGCAAATCAAAATCACAATGAGATACTATTTCACTCTAGTAGTAGTGGCAAAATGCAACAGGACAGCAAGTAATAAATGTTGGAGAGAATGTGGTAGAATAGGAACTCTTATACATTCTTGGTGGGATTGTACAACTGTACTACCATTCTGGAAGGCTGTTTGGTGCTTCGTCAAAAGGCTGAACATAGAAATTCCATATGATGCAGCTATTCCATTGCTTGGGATATACTCCAATAAAATGAGAACTGAGGCACAGGGACTTGTACATCAATGCTCATAGCAGTGTTATTCACCTTGCAAGAACATGGAAACAGCCCTGATGTTCAACCACAAATGAATGGATTGAGAAGTTGCAGTACATTCATACAATTGAATACTATGCAGCACACTGAAGCAATGATTTTGTAAATTACTTCCTAACTTGGGAGGGACTAGAGAGCATTACACTGAATGAACTAACTCAGTCCCACAAGGAAGACTATTGTATAAAACCATTTTTGCAGAACGATTATGAGGATCCAATTGGGGAAGATGGAAGCAGAGGAGTAAGGATGGGATGGGGTCTTAACCATAAGGTTGCGTGATTCAATGGGTGGGAGGTGAAGGAAATGGTAAAGATCCAATGAGGAAAACAATGTATTCAAACTTAGTAAATAAACCAGAATAACATTTTTAAAAATAAATAAAAAGAAAGCAGTCAAATGGCATATTGTAGTGAGGAAATACACTGTCAAGGACCTTTATAAAAGGCTGAAAAGTAGTGATATCAGTTTAAAGACTAAGATATGCTTGACCTAAGCCATGCTATTAATATTGTCAATTGTTTCACATCTATGTGAAAATGGACAATAATAAAGACGAAAGGAGAATTGACGTCTTTGCCTTATGTTTATGTTAAAAAATGGTCTTCTCTTTGGGTCAGCTGACTGCCTGACTATGAACTGCCAGAAGAACAAACAAAACTGTCTTGGATGAAGGACAGTCAGAATAGTTCTTTAGAGATAAGGATAGAGAGACTTTGTCTCACATATTTTTGGCATGTTATCAGGAGGAGCTAGTACCAGGAAAAAGATACCACACTTGGAAAAGTAGAGAATCAGTGAAGAAGAAGATCTTTAAAAAGATGGACTGACACAGTAACTGAAACATTAGGCTTACAAAATACGGAAATTGTGAGGATGGCACTGGACTGAATAAGGTTTTGATGTGTCATAGAGAATTATGATTCAGAGTTGACTTGACAGTACCTATACCATATTGAATTTACAAAATTGGTTTCAACATGCTGTAAAAATGTTTTAAATATATGGAAAAATATCAATCTTTAACAATTAATGCTATAAATAATTATGTATCTTTTGCTTTTTAATAAACTCTGATGGACAATGATTTGGAATCAATTCATAGCTGACCTTCAAGCAGATTTTTCAGAAACTAAATCTCATCCATCTTTCTTCTTCAGAGTAGCTTACAAATTCAAACCAGCAGAAAGGCATAGCCTTTGGTTTAGCAGTGTAAACTAGGCCACAAGAGCTCCTTTTGTTTTCTGAGACATGTAGAGAAGTCACTTTTCTCATAATCTCTCTTTAAAAAAACAAAAAACAAAAAACAAAAAACACCAACCAAAAAAAACCAGCCTAAGTAACCCCTAAATTCAACATTGGTTGAAAAAATAAGTAACAATTCAATTAGGTTGAATTATTAGTCATTTAAATATCAGCTGGTTTGCTACATGGCTAGCATATAATATTCATCAAAGTAATAAAACTAATTGAGAAGTAAAGCACAAAGTCTAAAAGTCATGGATAATTTACAGTATCATAGCACAGCATGTCTGCCACATTTTAAAAACCATTCATTTTCTTAACAAGGTAGCTGGATTTCTTACTTATACAGTAATAAAATTATTTTCATATGCAATTAATTTTATTTAACATTATAATCAACCTATTAAGCATCTTCCATGTCTTCTCTTTGGATCAACCTGGCTGCATCAAGTTCTACTAGTAAATTATATCAATGAGGTAAAATTTTCTCATTCAAAATGTGGATGTTAAGGGGGCAATAGGAAGAGGAACCACATTAATTTTCTATTAAATAATTTTAAGCTCTGAAATTATAATGCCTTCTTCAGTTTTGAATATATATTTATAAAAAGCTTGAACTATAATTTTTTAATAACAAATTTGTTTTCTTTACGGTTCATATCATGTTTGATGTTTAAAAGGTGTAACTTCGATACATTAGTTGAAAAAAAAACCCATATTTTCCCATAGTCTAGAATAGAATATTATAATAGTGGGTGGCTTTTTTTGGAGGGGGATGCTTTTATTTTTGTGTTTAGAATTGTGTTATTTTAAATGGTTAAGGATCACAGATTCATCTTTTAAGAGCTGATATTTCTTTAATTTTCTAATTCCCATTATGCCTTTGGGCTGTGATGTTGGAGAAGAGTACTCATTATTCCAAGAACTGCCAAAAGAATCAACAGGCAAAGAAGATAAAACTTTAGCTCACATACTTTGAGCATATTGGTAGGAGAGGCTGGATATTCCTTGGAGAGGAAAATCATGCTTGGAAAAGTGGAGGGATGACAAAAGGAGGGAATAAATGTATCCAGATGGATTGAGACAATGGCTGTAGCAATGAGCTTAAGTATGTCAGAGATTGTGAGGATCGCACAGGATAGGACAGGTTTCAGATCTGCTGTTCATAGGGTCATCACGAGTCATGTTTGACTCTATAGTACCTAACAATAACAACTAACAAGTATGTTATAAAAATTACAAGCAAAATTTTCCATCATGTTTACATTAAAAACTGTCAAAATCAGTAGTTTATAATATTCAAATTCATATAAAAATCTGTTGTTACAGAAAGAGTAAATTATACTCGTCATCTTGAAAATGAGAAGCTCTTGTGTCAGTCCATAGGGAATGGCACTAATTAACCTAAAAGCTGAGGTTCTCTTCATCAGCAGTTTCAAGCAAAAAGATGGGACATCTCCTCCTATATGATATATAGCCTTGTCAACTCGTTGAAGAGTCAGTTGGAAGTTGACTCCAACTCAACAGCAATAATTTTAAGATGTTGATTTAAAAAGGGAGAATAAGATAAGCGTGGATAGATGATGAACATTGCATTGGAACAGATGAAGGAAAGAACTATTTAAGAGGAATATATGATTAAGCATTATACTCACAACAACAGGCCAGAATAAGAGGAACATTGCAAAGAGGATGAGGGATGTGAGGGCAGCAATCATGCAACAATGAATTAATGATTTTTTTAAAAAAGTGAACCGGGGGAGGGGAAAAGAAGGGAGAGGGAGCAAACTGTGCAACAGTGAAGGAATGAAAATCTAAGTTTTCTGTAAACTTTCAATAAAATTGCAATTAAGGTTATAAAAAAATTTAAAAATATATTAATGGAGCAGGAAGCAGTGCTGTGCTACCAGCACTGCCCCCCCAGTTATTGGGGGCGGGGGGACTGCTGTATAGCCTGACCTCACGGGACCCCTTAACTCAAGCAACAGGGAAGTCCTGGACACCTTAACGAAGGAGGGAAGCCACTTACAGAAGGGCACAACAGGCTTCCTCCTTTCTCATTAAGGTTCTATGGGGACAAAACTGCTGTCAGGCCCTCTGCCTTGCATGCCTCATGCCAAGAAGACAGCACAAATGTATAGATGCCTCACAGAACATTTATGTACCCTGAGTAATTTTATAGTTGTAACAGTCTAATATCTACTAAGACAAGATTTTCATAATGTCAAGAAAGCAGCAATCCAAATCAGCCATTATGAAAAAACAAAATAACTCTTCTCCTAAAAGAACAGACTCAATGAATATTCTGGGTAGAGAGAGCCAGAAGAAATATGCTGATGTAGAGTTATTTGATCAGCTACAGACAAAGATGCAAATGTGAGAAGAAGCAATGGAAGTCAATAACAGAGCAAATACTTCAAAGACAACAATGCAGAAGAAATAGATGGATGAGGAGAAACTTGAACAGATATGGATGAAAATACAAAAGATGGAAGGAAAAACTGATAGAATAGATAGACAAACAGATACAAGAAATTTAAAAAGTATCATGTGGGAGCTCTGTGGCCTAATGGCAAGAAGCTACACTGCAACACAAAAGATGAGCAGTTCGAATTTACCAGATGATCTGCTGGAGAAGGAGGGGCAGAATCCTCCTGTAACAGTTGTATCCAATTTTACAGTATAACAAATGTTAATCAATTAATTAGTTAGTTAATGAATTAATTAATTAGAATAAAACCTTGGGGAGCTCTGGTGGCCTAGTGGCAAGAAGCTACACTGCAATCCCAGAGGTGTGTGGTTCAAATCCACCAGATGCTCCACTGGAGAAGGAGGGACAATTTCCTCATGTGCCAGTCATATCCAATTTGACAGTACATACACAAAAATATAATAAAATAAAAAGCATCACAAGGCAGAGAGGATACAGCCAACACAGAACTGGAAACAACAGAAAAACATGAAAATGCAATCCAGAATATTAAGACTGAAATGGCAGAAGTGTCCAACATGTTAGTAGGACAAAAAGTAAAACTGAAGAGATAGAACAGAGAGTCAGCAAGCTGGAAAACAAAAGCCTCACTAGAAACATACTTGAAGAAAAATCAGAAATGAGATATGGAGAAAATGAAGAAAACAGAATTATATGGAATGATATCAAATGGAATAACATAAGAATGACTGGAATTCCAGAATATGGGAGAGACAGGGAAATCAGTGAGAAGATTGTGAAAATAGTACTAGAATAAAACTTCCCAGGTATTTTGAAGAATGGGGAAATCCACATTCAAGAAACATGTAAAACACCAAATAAATTAGAAACCACCCCAAAAAAAACCCACCAAGAGGTTCTCCAAATTAAAAGATAAGGATATATTTCTAAAAGCAGCAGGAGAAAAACAGATTTGCCTACAAAGGGGAAGCAATTAGATTAAGTTCTGATTTCTCAGAACAAACCATGCAAGCTAGAAGGCAATGGGAAGGCATATACAGAAAGTTGAAAGATAAGAATTGCCAGCCAAAGATCCTGTATCCAGCAAAAATCTCTATCAAATTCAAAAGGTAAATTGGATTCTTTACTGAAAAGAAGAACCTTAAGGAATTTGTAAAATCAAGACCAAAAGTACAAGAAATTTTAAGTGAAGTTCTACACACAGAGACACCAAAGAAAAGTGAATGGACAATAGTAACCAGAAACAACAGAAAAATAGGCATGGCAAATTGGCAAAAGTAAAACTTGGCCTGACAAAAATCACATTTAATGTGTGTGGACTAAATGCACCAATTAAGAGAAAACGAACAGCATAACAGATAAGAAAACAAAGCCCATCAAGAGACATATCTAAGAAAGGAAGAACAAACAGACTCAAAATCAAAGGCTTGAAACAAATATACCAAGAAAATGCCAACCTCAAAAAAGGTGTGGCAATATTAATCTCTGATAAAAATAGATTTCAGAATGAAAACCGCCATCGAAGATAAGGAAGGGCATGACATACTGATTAAAGGCGCAATATTACAAGCAGACATAACCTTGGCTAACATCTATGCATCAAATGATAGACCTGCAAAATAGATAAAACAACAGTTAACTGAATTGAAGAGAGAAATAGCACCACCCTAGTGGCAGGAGATTTCAACACACCACTATCACCAAAGAATAGGTCAACTCGAAAGAAACTCAGCAAAGATGTTGTTGTTGTTATGTGCCATCGAGTCGCCTGCGACTCACAGCGACCCTATGTACAACAGCCCTAAACTCCGCTCTGTCCTGTGCCAATCGCACTGTCTCTGACACTCCCATTCCAATTATCCCAGTCACTGAATCAATCCACCTCATAGAGGGCCTTCCTCTCTTGCGCTGTCCCTCCACCCTCCCAAGCATGATGTCCCTCTCTAAGGACCAGTCACACCTCACAACATGTCCAAAGTATGTTAGACGGAGCCTCAGAATCCTTGCCTCCAAGGAGCCACCTGGTTTAACCCTTTCCAGGACAAATCTGTTTGTTTTCTTAGCAGTCCATGGTGTTTTCAATACTCTTCTCCAGCACCACAGCTCAAAGGCATTAATTCTCCTTCTATCCTCCTTGGTCATTGTCCAACTTTCTGATGCATAACAAGTAATTGGGAAGACCAAAGCCTGTATCAGATGCACCTTAGTCTCCAGAGAGACACCACTGCTCTTCAGCACTTTGGAGAGGTCCCTAACAGCAGACTTTCCCATTGCAATGTGCCTTTTAATTTCCTGGCTGCTAGTGCCAAGACTGTTGACTATGGAGCCAAGCAAACTAAAGCTGTGTACAATCTCAATCTCTTCCCCATCCATCCTGATGCTGCCAATTGGTCCAGTGGTGAGAATCTTTGTCTTCTTGACATTGAGCCTCAATCCATATTGTAGGCTGCAGTCCTTGACACTCTGCAGTAGGCGCTTCAGGTCCACTTCAGTTTCAGCAAGCAGGGTTGTGTCATCCGCATAACACAGATGTAGAAGATCTAAACTATACAATCAGCCAACTCGAACTTGTGGATGTATTCAGAGTATTGCACTGAACGAAAATTCAATTCACTTTCTTCTCAATTGCACATGGTACGTTCTCCAGAACTGATCATATAGTAGGACAAAAAGCAAGCCTCAACAAATTAAAAAACATTGAAATAATACAAAGTATTTTCTCAGATCACAATGCCATAAAACTAGAAATTAACCACAGAAGAGTAAAACTTACAAAATTACCCATGCAGAAACTAAATAACTCTCTGCTAGAACATGATTGAGTTATAAAAGAAAAAATAAAGAATGAAATAGAAAGGTTCCTTGAAACAAATGATAATGAAAATATAACTAACCAAAACCTCTGGGACACAGCTAAGGCAGAAGTTTTCCCTAAGGGGAAACTTCATAGTAATAGGCAAACACATAAAAAAGAAAGAAAGAAGAAGAATCAAGTATCTAAATCAACACCTTCAGCAAATAGAAAACGATCAATAATAGAATCCTAGAACCTCTAAAATAAAATAAATCATAGGGATATTAGCTGAAATCAATGAGATAAAATAGAAAAAACAGTTGAAACCATCAATAAGACAAGGAGCTGGTTTTTTGAAAGGGTCAATAAAATTGACAAACCACTGGCAAATGTAATAAAAGGGGTGGGGGAGAAGACACAGCTAACTCGATTAAGAAATGGCAGCGGTAACGTCATAACAGAACCAGAGGAAATTAAATTGATCATATCCAAATACTATGAATAGCTATACTCTGATCAATTTGAAAACCTAGAGGAAATGGACTAATTCTTTGAAATTCATTGTTGCCCAGATTGACAAGGAAATGTATGGAACACTTGAACAGACCCATCACAAGAGAAGAAATTGAAAAGGTCATAAAGAGATGTCCCCATAAAAAAGTCCTGAACCAGATGGCTTCACAGTTGAATTCTACCAAACATTCAGAGAAGATTTAACACTCATTCAACTTAAATTATTTCAAAAAATTGAAAATGAAGGAACACTTCCAGAGTTTTTCTATGAAGCAAGCATACTCTAAAACATCCAAACAAGGCAAAGATATTATCAAGAAAGAAAACTATAAAACAATATATCTCATGAATGTATATGCAAAAATCCTAGTGGGATTCATAACAGGTATGCAAGGATGGCTCAACATAAGAAAAACAATCAATGTAATTCATTATATTAACAAAGTAAATAACAAGAACCATATGATCTTAGCAATTGATGAAGAAAAGCCATTGACAAAAATCCAACACCACATTATAATAAAGACACTCAGTAAAAACAGTACTTGTTGTTGTTGTTATGTGCCGT
>NW_006400200.1:409494-417336 GCF_000299155.1 Elephantulus edwardii | reverse complement strand
ATCCTCCCTAGTCATTGTCCAACTCTCTGATGCATAACAAGTGATTGCAAAAACCATGGCCTGTATCAGGCGGATCTTAGTCTCCAGAGAGACACTGTTGCTCTTGAGTATTTTGGAGAGGTCCCTAACTGCAGACTTTCCCATCGCAATATGTTTTTTTATTTCTTGGCTACTGGTGCCAAGAGTGTTGACCGTGGAGCCGAGCAAACTGAAGCTGTGAACAATCTCAATCTCTTCGCCATCCATATAGAAGGGAATTTACTCAACATAGTGAAAAGCGTATATGCAAAACCAAGAACCAACATCATTCTCAATGGAAAGAGACTAAAAACATTTTTCTTGTGACCAGGGATCAGACAAGGATGCCCACTGTAACCACTTCTTTGCAATATTGTATTGGAAGTACTTGCTAGGGCAATATGACAAAAAAAAAGGAAATAAAAGGCATCCTCATCAGCAAAGAGATGGTTAAACTCTTGCTATATGCATATGATATACTAGTGTACATAGAAAACCGCAAAGACTCAAAACAACAGCAAAAAAACCCTGGTTAGTTAATAGGCCAATTTAGTAGAATGGCAAGATATAAGATCAATATCCAAAAAATCAATAGAGATCTCTACAGCAAAAAAAGAGAACTAAGAGAAGGAAATCAAGAAAGCAATACCATTTACAATAGACAATCACAAATTGAGATATTGGGTGTGAACCTAACTAGAGATTCAAAAGACCTATATCAAGAAAACTATGAGTTTTTCTGCAAGACACAATAAAAGACCTAAAGAAATGGAAAAAAAAAAATGTGCCCTGTTCACAAATAGGAAGACTCAATTTTGTGGAAATGACAATCCTACCAAAAGCAATCTGCATATTCAACACAAAACCAATTTTCACAGAGGAATATAGGTGAATGGCAAACAGAAACATGAAGAAATATTACAAATCACTGGCAATAAGAGATACAAATCAAAACTACAATGAGGTACCATCTCACTCCAGTTAACAGTGGCAGAGTTTAACAAGGCAGCAAGTAATAAATGTTGGAAAAGATATGGTGAGAAAAGAACTCTTATACATGGTTGGTAGGTCTGTAAAATGGTACAACCATTCTGGAAGGCAATTTGGTGCTTCCTCAAAAAGCTGAACTTCGAAATTCCATATGACCCAGCTATTCCACTACTTGGAATATACCCTGAGAAAAAGAGAACTGAAGCACAAACAGAGATTTGTACACCAATGTTCATAGCAGCATTATTTACCATAACAAGAACATGGAAACAGCTCAAATATCCAACCGCAAATGAATAGATTGATAAATTATGCTACATTCACACAATGGAATACTATGCAGCATGCAAGAGCAGTAAGTTTGTAAATTATTACCTAACTTGGGATGGACTGGAAAGCATTATGCTGAGTGGACTCCGTCCCACGAGGATAAATATTGTATAAAATGACTATTGTAGAATGAGTATAAGGATCCAAGAGGGGTGGGAGAGGAAAGTATAACCTATAGGCTAGTAAATACAGCCAGAAATGCCTTGCCAGGTGAGGGTAACATGAACAAATGGGACCTCTCAAGGATTAAATTCCTGTGTGCATCTTTTTTTTTTTTCTAAAACAGTGACAAGAAAACCTGCTGTCTGGGAAAAAAATGTTTGGCAATGATATATCAAATAAGAGTCTCATAATGATACCTTATAGAATATTACAACACCTCCAGAAAAAGTCTGATAACCAAAACACAAAATGGAGAAAACACATAGTAAGACTTTCACAAAAGAAGACATTTGTGTGGCTAACAAGCATATGAAGAAATGCTCAATATCATGGGCAATAAGGGAAAGACAAAACCCAGTAAGATACCATCTCACTACAGTATCAGTAACAAGTTTAAAAGAGCAGCAAGCAGTAAGTGAGAGGACGTGGAGAGACTGGAAGAGTCATGCATTGCTGGTGGAATTGTAAAATGGTACAACCTCTCTGAAAGGCAGTTTGGCATTTCTTCAAAAAGTTTAAAATAGAAACTCCGTGTGACCCAGCTATTCCTAGGAATATACCTAGGAATATACTCCAAGGATTAGAAATAAGATACAAATGGAGATTTGTAGACCTATGCTCATAGCATCATTATTCACAATAGCAAGAAAATAGAAACAGCTCAAACATTCATTAACAAATGAAAGGAATGAGAGATTATGGCACATTCAGGTAATGGAATACTATGCAACAATTTTGTAAAATATTATATAACATAGGAGAATGAAAAGAGAGAAAGCATTAAGCTGAGTAAATGAACTTGGTCTCATAAGAACAAATATCACATACAACTATTGTAAAAATAGAACAACTAGTAAGCTAAAAGACCACAAGGGGAAGGGAAGAAGGCCAGAAGGTGGGGAGAGAAGAAAATGACTAAGATCACGGAGTTTGTTGAGTGGAGGGTAGAAGAGAGCTGAGGATATTAGGAAAGATTCAATGGGTACTTGAAAAGGCAGAACAGCAGTAGGCATAGATCAATGTTAATTTTTTATCTACTATTTTCTTTAATTGGTATGCAGCTCAGCTATGGCTCAATTTCACCTTGATAATACACAACAGTAACAACAACATGCAAATAATTATTCATATGCATTAGGGGGAGGAGTGTTTGTGTGTGTTTTGTACTTTCCTTCATTGACATTACATTTCATACAATCATTCCCATTTATTGTGTTTTGGGTTTATTTCACCTTTTAAAAATTTTAATTTTCTTTTTTATTTGCTTACAAAGTTCATATGCATTGTGTTTCACACTATCCTTCATTCACATTGTGTTTCATACAATCATTCCTACTGTTGTTGCTGTTGTTTGGTTCTGTCGTGTCGTAGATGACTCATAGCGACCCTATAAACGGACGACCTGAACACTGAGTTTCTGGAACAGAGAATTTCTGGAGTCAAGCCATTTCATAAGTGGATGCCGCTACTGCTTCCATCATTCCTATACAATGTGTTTTATAGAATTAATCATTATTGGTCTATTCCCACCATTACATTGTTTTCTTAGGTCCCCACCAGATCTATCCCATTTCCTTTATCCCTTCCTGTCCCCCACAATATTATGCTACCATATGATTATCCCCCTACCCATTCTCACCCCTCTGCTCCCACTTCTTCCTCACCTTGGACTCCCATATATGTTTTATTAGTTATCCTTCTATTTATAAAATAATGATCTTCTGCAGTATTTGACCTTATGAGACTGCATTAGTTCACGAAGCATACTGCTGTCCAGTCTCTCCCAACTTATATAGTACTTTTAAAAATCACTGCTTCTGAATACTGAGTAGTATTCCATTGTGTGAATGTACCATTCTCAATTCATTCAGTTTTGGTTGGACATTTGGGCTGTTTCGATGTTCTTAGATGAACATTGGCATACTAATCTCCATGTATGTCTCAGTTATAATTTCCTTGGAATATGTTCCTAGCAGTGCAGTATTGGGTCATACGGAATTTCTGTGTTCATCTTTTGAGTAAACAGCAAACTTCTCTCGAGAATGGTTGTATTATTTTACAATCCCACCAACAATGTATGAGAGTTCCATTAAAGAAACTCTGATTGGGGAAAAAAAATTGGCAATACCATATCAGACAAGGATATCATAACAAAAGTTCACGGAACACTATGGGCCCTTCAAAAGAAAAAGGCTGATAACCTAAATACAAACTGAGCAAAAGATAGGTAAACACTTTTGACAGAGAAAGGCATTCAGATGGCTGACACAGGAAGGAATGCTCAAAATCACCAATAAGAGAGATGTAGATCAAAACCATTATGAGATACCATCTCACCCCAGTAGTAGTGGCAAAGTTTAACAGGACAGCAAGCAATAAACGTTGGAAAGGATGAGGATTATGGTTAATTTTTAAAAGCACAATGTACTTGAGCAATAATTTGAGACACAATGTGAATGTGTGAAATGTAATTTACTTGAATGATACACAATGTGTACATTATTGGTCTATGGAAATAGACCAATAATATACAATTAGTATGAGAACTAATATAAAATGAAAATTAAATAGAGGAAAACAAAGTATGTGGAAGTATGAAATCTTGACTAATTTGGCAAGATTAAAAATATGTCCATATTTTTATTTACCAACAAAACTCCCTGAGGACGGTATCATCAGAGCTTGTTTTGAATTCATAAATATCTTATGCTAATCTTTAACAGTCAGTCAAGTAGCTGTTCTCCAAATTTGCTGGCATAAACTGAAGAGCATTACCATGGCAGCATCTATTACATGAAACATGTTAAATGGTATCACATTGATTCCTGGGACCATATTATTTGCAGAGACTTTAGTACAGCTTGAACTTTTTCATTTGTTACCATTTGCTCTTGTTCATATGATACTTCTTGAATTTTTTCCATGTCAGTCAATCCTTTTGGATATAGTGACTCTGTATTTCTTCAGTCTACTTTTGATGCTTCTTGATCTGTCAAAATTTTGCTCATAATGTCTTTCAGTATTGCAACTCTAGGCTTGGATTTATTTTACAGTTCTTTCAACTTGAGAAATGCCAGGCATGTTCTTTTCTTAACTCCCTGACTCCAGGTCTTTTCACATTTCATTGGAATAATTTGTTTTGTCTTCTAGGTATGCCCTTTGAAATTTTGTGTTCATCTGTTTTACTTCAGCATCTCTTCCTTTTGTTTTACTTTTCAAAGCTCTAACAATTTTTATGGTCTCCTTTGACATCTATTTTGTTCTTTCCTTTTTTCGTCTGCCTTTGTGAAAACCAGAACTCTGATTGGAAGAGATCTATATTTGTTCCCATTGCCAAGAAAGGTGATCCAACAGAATGTGGAAATTATTGAATAATGAATGCAATTAATATTACAAGCATACAAAATATTACTGAAATAATAGAAAAATGCCTGTAACAGTATTGAGAGAGAACTGCCAGTAATTCAAGTTGGATTTAAAATAGGCCATGGCACCATTGTTGATTTCAGATGGATCATGACTGAAAGCAGAGAATACCAGAAGAATTATTATCTGTAATTTATTGACTATGCAAAGGCATTTGACTGTGTGGATCATAACAATTTATGGCTAACTTTTTAGCCTATAAAGCATGGGAATACCAGAATATTTATTTATGCTCATATGAAGCCTATACTTAGACCAAGAAGCTATTCTCTGAGCCGAACAAAGGAACACTAGATGATTTAAAATCAGAAAAGGTGTGCTTCAGGACTGTCCTTTCTCCATACCTATTTAATCTGTATGTTGAGCATCATTCGAGGAACTGAATCTGTGAAGGACAATGCAGTATTAGGAGAGAGACTCATCAACAACCTGTGTTATGCAGATTACATGACCTTGCTTGCTGAAAGTGAAGAAGACTTGAAAAGCTTGCTGCAGAAGATAAAGGACTACAACTTTCAATACAGATTACTTCTCAGCAACAAGAAGACAAAAATCCTTAATATAAGACTGATAAGCAACATTATGATAGAACGTCATGATAGATGGAGAAGATTGAAATTGTCAACAATTGTTTCTTTCTTTGATCCACAATGCACACCCTTGATACCAGTAGTCAGGAGATCAGGACATATATTACAATTGACAAGTTTGCTGTCAGACACATCTCCAAATTACTGAGGCACAGTGATATCAGTTTGAGGACTAAGGTGTGCCTGATTTGGCCTATACACCTGCTATGCATCTGAAAGTTGGACAATGAATAAGAATAACAGAAGAATAAAGGATGCCTTTGATCTTGGTGTAGGAGAAGAGTACTAAATACCTCATGGACTACTGAAAAAGAAAACAGATATGTTTTGGAGCAAATGCAGCCTGAATGCACCTTGGAGGCAGAGATGACAAAGCTTTACGTCACATACTTTGGGCATGTTGTCAAGAGAGGCTATTCCTTGGAGAGGGACATCATACTAGAAAATGTGGAGGGTCAGAGAAAGGGAGTAAAGTCCTCAACAAGATGGATTGACAGTGCTCACAGCAATGGGCTCAAGTATATCAGAGATGAAGATGGCACAGGGTAGGACAGGGTTCAGATCTGTTTATGGTGTTGCTATGAGTCTTACTCAACTCGATGACACTTACTAATGATAACTTTTTAACAAAGATTTCAAAATCTCATATCAAATTGTTAAAATAAGTTCTGCAGGCCTTACTTTATGTTCGTAACACTGTAGAAATGGGGCACTATAGAAATGGATATAATTTAATGGAAATAGTTTAATAAGACACAAGCACCATTGATATATTCTGAATAATGTTACTTGATTAATCTCCAAATCTGCAATTTCCCTTCTCACTCCACTCTCTCTCCTTCCCTACAAATTCTCTTTTGTGCTTCTTATCATATTCTTGATTTTTTTCTTTTCCTTTCCCCCAGTTTTCTAGTTCCACAAGTTATGCATTTTGTTAGGTGCCTAATTTTGGTAGCCTAGTGGAAAGAAGCTGTGCCGCAATCCTGAAGGTGCGTGGCTTGAGGCCACCAGCTGCTCCACTGGAGAAGGATGAACAATCTCCTCCAGTGAGATTAACTCTTCTGAAAACCCAATGGAGGGTCAGGTATGGGTCAGTTCTGACTCAAGGGTACACAGGTGATAGAGGTCCTCAAATTGAGGGACAAATAAGACGTTCTCTTGACAATATGGACTGCCTTTTCTAGCAATAGCTATCATCATCATTGCATAGAAGTCTATATTTATTTTGTCATTATAAAAAAGAATAGTCTTCTTTCAAAAAGGAATGAAATAGAGATGGAAGAAAAGAATGAGAACAAAAGAAATTCCTGTTATTTCTCCATATTATTTTTTAATTTTGTTTTTCTGAAATTACATTTGTTCAATCTAAAATTATTACCATATTGTGTTAGCGTAATTTATTTTATGTGTGTTTAGTAAAATACTCTTTCTTCTGTGGAATATTCATTACAGTTACTTATAACATTTTATGGTATATTCTTTCAAAATAATGTTTCCAAACCCAGTTCAGTCAATACATCATTGTTTTAAGTCTTAGTAAAATCCATAATTTAAACCATTAGATTATAATACTCATGACATCTTTAAATAAAAGCAAAGACTCAAATTATAGAAATATCACCAAAATTATTTTGTTTCTAGCCCAATAGTATTTCTATTATTAAAAAGTCTTAGGGTATTAGTAACAGACTTATATGATTTTTTATAAAGTATTAGTAATACCGTTCTAGTTGTTACTAATAAGATTCAAGCTGGTATTGGATTAAAGTTACATTCACTTTTAATCATAATCTTCATGTTGAACCTGTATTTGCAATTATACATTCTGGGTTAGAGAAACAAAAGATAATTTACACTATTATGTAATCTCCTCCACCAATTATCCACCAATCTTGACCTCACATTTCTCCTCATAGAGCCCAGCCACCCAGATAATCTGTTCTGCATACACGTTGAAAGGGTATGGAGATAGCACACATCCCTGGCATACACCCTTCCCAATTTTGAACCATGCAGTGTTCCCATGCTCTGTTTTGACGACTGCCTCCTAGTCCAAGTATAGGTTTCACATTAGAATGATCAAGTGTTCTGGTATTCCCATTTTTCTCAGAGTCAGCCACAGTTTGTATGATACACACAGTCAAATGCCTTTGCATAGTCAATGAAACACAGATAGACATTCCTCCGGTATTCCGTGCTTTCAGCTAAGATCCACCTAACATCAGCTACAATATCCCTAGTACCACGACCCCTTTTAAACCCAGCCTGGACTCTGGCAGTTCTCTGCTGATGTGCTGTTCCAGTCGTTTTTGGATAATCTTCAGTA
>NW_006400200.1:394066-401034 GCF_000299155.1 Elephantulus edwardii | reverse complement strand
ACATAAAATATTGAATTATATAAAATGTTTTCTAAGAGAGATTATAAAGTGAGAAGAGTAAAATATAAAATAGCAAATCTAATTTGTTGCTTTTGTATAAAAGAAATAGCAAATCTCACATTTATTTTTTTTTCAGAAATAATTTCCCAAAAAGGAAATTAGAAAATTCACTTCTTACAAGGTGCAATTGGGATAATATCTTGATCAAATAATCAAAATCAGGATCACTAGTGAGGGCCAAATGCGCCTAGTGTATCTGTAGACCAAGTGAATGACTAAAACTTTTGCAATATTTTAATTGCATCAATCATGGGGGAAATTGTTGCAGTTTTATCTACCATCAGGGGGACTACATCTTATAGCAACCTTACGAACAATGAATCTGAATCCTGCCCTAACCTGTGCCCTCTCCTCATGATCTCTGACACACTCAAACACATTGTTATGGTCACCATGTCAGTCCATTTTATTGTGGGCCCTTCTTCTCTTACACTGATCCTCCACCTTTCAAAACTTAATGACCTTTTGCAAGGGCTGACTCCTCCTAACAACATGCCCAAAGTATCTAAGATGGAGTTTCACCATCTTTGCCACCAAGGAGATCTCTGGTTGTACTTTTTCTGAGATATATCTGTTTGTTTCCTTGGAAGTCGATGGGATAGTCAGTGCTCTTCTTCAATAACACAACTCAAAGGCATCCATCAATTCTTCTGTCATCATTAGTCAATGTTTACATTTCACAAGCAGCATAACAAGCTTTGAGAAGACTATGACTTGGACCAGGGGCACTTTAATTTTTAAATTGACATTATTGCTCTTTAGGACTCTGATGTGATCCTTAGCAGAAATTTTTCCAGTGCAACTTGTCTTTTGATTTCTTCAATGCTGGTCGCAATGGTGTTGTGGATCCAACTAAGATAAAATCATTGATTATTTCAACCTTTTCTCTAAGTATCATGATGTTGCCTAATTGGACTGGTTGCATTATACTCCTTCCTCCTAGAGAAGAAAATGGAATTAGTACCTATCACAGACATGAGTGGGTCTTTTCTCAATAGTATTCTAGTCAAAGGCTTATTGAATATCCAATGTTAATTTCATGGTGTCCTTGCACAAAATTTCCTCAGACCAAGAGACTTCTTTAGAATGTAAAAGAAAAAAGTGAGAGAATTGGCACAGGAAGATAGAATCTATTATACACTTGTATTACTATACATTTCATCTCTCAGAAGCAGTTCTCACTGCAGCATTGCTAAGAGCAAAACCAAGAATAGAGTTTTGTGAAATTTGTAACTAGGTTTAGCTATAGCACTAATGCTAAAAACAACCAAAAAAAAGAGTTTTGTGCAAATTTTAACTGGGTTAAGCTACAGCACTAGTTTAAAAATAACATAGTGTTCAGTGGGGCAGAGTCTTCTGAGACACGCTGTCCCAATAGCCAATATATGATGATGGGTTTCCTAAATGCTAAAAAAGAACCAAGTGATGGAAGGATTAGCTTCTTTCAGATGCAATCTTAATGATACATTTATGGAAGTTATGTTTCTACTCCTCATGTTCTGCTAGAGTAGAGGGCTTGACTTCTGCAAGACTGGGAAGATAGCTCTGGTAAAAGAGGAAAAGAAACTTTTCTACCAAGATACCAAATGACATTTCTATTTAAAGCTGCATGCAATTACATTTTGGTGACCTTGAACCCTTTATACCATTAGACCAGTCGACCAAAAAAAGAGTTACTATGCTGACATGGATGATATACCTTGATTATCATGAGAAGCCAAGGAAGCGCTAGCCAATGAGGCATATATTTGGAACATGTTTGGAATTAATTCACTGGATCATTTCTTGGTGCTTGTATGCAGAGGAACAATCCTGGCAAACAATCAATTACTGCCATGACTAACTACCATAGCAAAATGAAATATGGCTTACCACTTTTAAAAATATGCATCTGGACCATCCTATCAGTCAGTTTAAGGCAAGCTGTACACACTAGAGTAAATGTCTCTATGTAAGCTTAAGTACTGACCAAATATATATATATATATATATATATATATATATCAGAATGGAGGCCGTGTAAGGAAGGAGAAAATGACATCAACTAATCAACTATAATCCTGTGTCTTAAATTGGGTTCCTTAGACTAGCAAAATCACTGAAGCGTGAGTGTGTGTGTGTGCATGTGTGTTTGTGTGTTATTGTTATGTGCCATAGAGTGACCCAATAAACAACAGAGCAGAATCTTGCCCTCTTTTGTACCATCTTCACCTCTTCTGATATACTCCAACATTGTTACATTCTAACAATCCATCTTGTTAAGAAATCTCCCTTTATTTTTTTTGCTCTGACCCTTCTTCATCTATCCAAGAATGATGTATTTTTCCAAGGAGTAAGTCCTCCCAACATGTCCAATGTATATAAGACGAAGTGCCACCATCCTTGCTCCTATGGAGAACCAAGGTTATACTTCCTCCAAGACAGACTTGTTTAGTCTTTGGGCTGTCCCTGAGATATTCCGTATTCTTTGCTGCATCACAATTAAAAAAACACCAATTTTTTTTTACTGTCCTTTGTATTCATTGTCCAACCTTCAGATACATAGTAAACAACTGAAAAACCATGGCTTTGATCAGGCTCAATTCAAACTTTAAACTGACATCATGCTATTTAGATTTTTAAAAAGTCTTTCACATCTGATTTTCCCAATGCAATACATCTTTGTATTACTTAACTACTATAGCCTTGGATGTCAATTGTGGATCTAAGTAAAATGCAAAATTGACAACTTCAAACTTTTCTCCATCCATCTTGCTGTTGCCTATTGGTACAGTGGTGAACTTTGGTGGTATGTGTGGTTTTCTTGTTGTTGTTGTTGTTGTTGTTGTTTATATTGAGATGTGATCTATTTTGAAAGTGACAGTCTTTAATTTATTGCAGTGCTTCAAGTCTTCACTTTCTGCAAGTAATTTTGTGTCATCTGTAGGTTGTTCATGAATTTTTCTCCAATCCTGATATGTTCTTTATATAGTCTAGTGTCTTGAATGATTATCTCAGCATATAGTTGGATAGAAATGGAAAAAAATATGCAACTCTGATGAACACATTTCCTGACTTTTAAATCATGCAGTGTTCTTTTATTCTGTGCATACAACTGCTTCTAGATGTGAGAATAGGTAATGCATTTGCACAACCAAATATTCTGAGATTCTCATTCTTCTCAATATTAGTAATAATTTGTTATAATCCACACAGCCAAATGCCTTTGAGGAATCAACAAGCCAGTAATAAACATTTTTCTGATATTCTCTGCTTTCAACCAAGCTCCATCTGCCATCAGCAATGATATCCCTTATTCAATATCCTCTTATGAAACCAGCTTGAATTTCTGACAGTTCCCAGTTGATGTATAGTTCCAGCTGTTTTTTAAAAAATTCTTTAGCAAGATTTTACTTTCTTGTGACATTAGTGATATTGTTTGATAATATCCACATTATATCGGATAGTATTTTTAAGTAGGTACAAATATAAATCTCTTCCACTTAGTTGGCTATCTTTCAAATTGATTGGTTCATGCACTTATAGAGGTTCAGAAATCCCAAATTTCTGGGTGAGACAGTAGGGTGGAGGTTTCTCCTAACTCCCATAGCAGCAGTGAATAATAATTGCAAGACTGGCAAATAATATTGGCTCAGGTTCAAAGACTGAATGCCAACTGCTGACAAGTTAGAAGGATTCCGAATGAATAAAAAGAGAACTTTAACAGAGTGTCCATATCCCCTCTTTAAACTGACTTTTTAAACTAACAAATGTCATCAAGAAGTTGACCGCAAATGTCAGATTTCAGCAAGGGATGACTACATTGCAACTATGAAATGAAATAATTATGGACAGTCAAGTTAACACACAACTCGAACCATCACACCCATTACTTAGCAGCATAGCATTAAGCCCTTGCTAAGATTGTACTTGTCCACTACCTTAAAAAGGATTCTGCAACTGGAATAGACTTGAGAGAAAACCTAGCATATCTGAGGTAAAGAGTTAACTATAACAGATATCTCTTAAAGTTTTACTTAAAAAAATCTCTTTGGTCTACTTCTCACAGCAGCATTTCTACAATAAAAACGTCAAGGGGCTTCTAAGCAATTTCAGTTTGATGGTGCCTAGCTTTTTGTTTCCTGTCCTAAGGCTTCACTGATGAATGCAAACTCAGAATGCAGGAAATTTATACCTGCAAGTCAGTCCTTTACAAATGGTTATCAGCCAATAAAGGCAAGATATTATTATTGAGGATAAGAAGAAGAAAATATATGAGCCCAACCACTGCCTCTAGGTTACTGCATACAAGTACATCCAAGCTACAATATAAAGAGAGAAAAAAAATCAGGAGGCACTCAAGATCTCTGCAAAATAAGATTAAACTAGGATTCTGGAGAGTACAAGACAGAGTTTGCAGTGGAATGCATTGTTGTTATTTTTAAGTGTCATTAAGTTGGAACCAACTCAGCTCTCAGCTGACCCTCCCACAGGTCTTTAGAGGCAGTAAATCCCACAGAAGGAGACTGCCCATGTTTCTCTCATAAAACAGCTGGTGGATTTCCACCATGTTCCTTGGCAGCACAATTCCTTACCATTAGGAAAGAAGCCCCAAAATCCACAAAAACTTTCTGTATAATCTTCAGCAAAATCTTGGCCATCATCATGGTACATGAAAAGAGAGTCCACTGCTGAGAAGTCTATCACATGAAAGAAAGAAAACAGTATGAAAAGTAAAGAATATTCTCTTTCCAACAGCCATAGTAAAGAGAATTCATAATTTATGAGGCAATTCGGAGAATATTCAAAATAATTTTTGCTTCCGTAGTAGGGGAATATTTAGCAAATACTAAACATTGTTGTGATCCCATTTAAACAGAATAGAACCAAGACTCCAAGTGATAAATCTCTTCCTAAGTAACTTAATTGCACAATAAAACCAAGTTCGATATAATACAAACAACTATTTTTAAAAATCTAGAACACAAAAATTTACAATATTAAGAATATATTTAAAGATTATCAGCTATATGAGTCATTGGACCTAATGGTTCAGTGTCATGGTCTCAGTTGTCTTGAAGTTAATTGGCTTTATACAGTCCACAAGAGCAATGTTCTGTATCATACTTGGGTGAGTTACAACTGGAGTTGTTTATTTGGTGAGTGAACATCCAAGGGGCAATTAATATTTTTTTTTCCTTTGACTGGAACAAAGGGGAGGGAAACATCAAAGTTGTACAGAAACAATTAGTCGAGAGAACTGAGGGACCACAAGAACCTCAGTCTCCACAACCTTGAGACCAGAAGAACTCAATGATGTGCAGTTACAAGTATTGACCACTCTGAAAGGGATCATGGTAGATGGTCCTGGAATAAAATAATAGTAAGTATTAGGATTACTGGTTGCATAGAGACAAGTGAAACACCTGGGATTACATTGGACTATATTTCTCTTAGTAAACTTTCACTCAAATCACAATAAAAATGTAAAATAATAATTAACTTGGTGCTGGAGAAGAGTGTTGAATTTACCGAGGACTGCTAGGAGAATAAACAGGTTTGTCCTGGAGAGGATGAAGCCAGAATGTTCCCTGGAGTCAAGGATTCTGAAGCTTCGTCTGACATATTTTGTGCATGTTGCAAGGAGGGAATGGTCCTTGGAGAGGGACACCATGTTTGGCAGAGTGGAGCGGCGGCAAAGGAGAGGAAGACCTTTGATGAAATGGATCGATTCTGTGACTAGAGAGGTGGAAATAAGTGCATTTGAGATGGCTAGGTTGGTACAGGATAGAAGAGCATATAGAGCTCTTGTACATAGGGTCGCTATGAGTCGCAAGCGACTCGATGGCCCATAACAACAACAACAACAGCAACAAGATACACCCTACATGAATATGTCCTGTTCTCAAATAGAATTGCATCCATATGTGTAGTGTTGTTGTTGTTAGGTGTTGTCAGATTAAGTAGGACTCATAGCAAACCTATGAACAACAAAACTGAACGTTGTCCTAGCCTGTCTCATCCTCACTATCTCTGATACACCTGAGCCCATTGTTGAAATCATCGTGTCAATCAATCTCAATGGGATCTTCCTCTTTCACTGATGCTCCACACCTCTAAGCATGATATCCTCTTCCAAGGAATAGCTTCTCCTGGCAACACGTCCAAATCATGAGAGGCAAGATTTTGCCATCCTTGCTTCCAAAGAGCACTCCAATTTCTCCTTTTCCAAGACACACCTGCTCATTCTTTTGATTGTTCATGGGATCATCAGTACTATTCTATAACACCACAACTCAATGACATATATTCTTCTTTTATCATCATTATTAACTGTCAAGCTCTCAGAAGCATAGCAAGTTATGCAAAAGACAGGGCCTTAATTAGGCACACCTTAGTCTTCACATTGATATCACTTCTCTTCAGTATTTTGGAAATGTTCCTGACAGTCTCCTTATCTCCTGACTATTATAAATTCAAGCAAGATGAAGTCATTAACAGTTTCAATTCTTTCTCCCTCTATCTTGATGTTAACCACTGGTCCAGTGATAAGAACCTTTGTTTTCTTCTTGTTAAAATGCAATCCATATAAAAGACTGTGGTTTTTTTTTAATTTTCTGTAACAAGTGCTTCAGGTCTCCATTGCTTTCAGTAAGCAAGGTTGTATCATCTGCATAATGCAGGTTATTTGATGTGTCATCCTCCAATCCTGATGCTGCATTCTTCTTTATAGAGTCTGGCTTCATGAATTATTTGCTCAACACAGAGATTGAATAGGTATGAAGAAAGGATACAATTCTGATGCACATCCTTTCTGATTTTTTTTTAATTTAGGTTGTATATTTTTCATTTCAATGAATATCTACAGAGATTTTGGGATTCCATTCATTCATTGTTGCACCCTTCTCCCCGCACAAACCCCTCCCCCC
>NW_006400200.1:392377-393966 GCF_000299155.1 Elephantulus edwardii | reverse complement strand
GCTGAAATATGTCAATTGGTATAATAAATCTATTCTTGGGGCCTTATTTTTTTCCATTTCCTTCAAAGCAGCCTGAACTTCTTCTTTCATCACCATAGGCTCTTGCTCATGTGTTGTTTCATGAAATTCTTCTGTGTCTGCCAATTCCTTTCTATACAATGACTCAGTATATTCCTTCCATCTTCTTTTAATACTTCCAGGATCATTTAATATTCTGCGAAAAACAACCTTGATTATATCAACTCGAGGTTTGAACTTGTTCTTCAGTTCCTTGTGCTTAAGAAATGCTGAGCGAGTTCGGCTCTTTTGATTTTCTGACTCCAACTCCTTGCACATTTCATTGTAATATTTTACTTTGTCATCCGTGCTGCCTTTTGAAGTCTTCTATTCAACTCTTTAGTATCTTGAATTCTTCCTTGCGCTTTGGCTTTTCTGTGCTCCAGTGCAATCTTCAGAGTCTCTTCTGACATCCATATTGTTATGTATCAGAGAGTTGGACAATGACCAGGGAAGATAGAAGGAGAATTGATGCCTTTGAACTGTGGTGCAGGAGAAGAATGTTAAGAATGCCATGGACTGCTAGGAAAACAAACATATTCATCCTGGAAAAGGTTAAACCAGGTGGCTCCTTGGAGGCAAGGATTCTGAGCCTCCGTCTAACATACTTCGGACATGTTGTAAGGAGAGACCACTCCTTGGAGAAGGACACCATGCTTGGGAGGATGGAGGGACAGCATAGGAGGAGAAGGCCATCTATGAGGTGGATTGATTCAGTGACTGGGTTAATCGGGCTGGGAGTGTCAGAGACGGTGCAATTGGTACAGGACAGAGCATAGTTTAGGGTTGTTGTACATAAGGACGCTATGAGTCGCAAGCGACTCAATAGCACATAACAACAACAACAACAGTTATGTATCTCACTTCAAGGACTCAAAGACAGAAATCCAAATTATTTGTCTGCACTGAAAAGTAAGAAAATGAGTGGGATAAGTTGTTTGTAAGGAGAGTGGGATAAGTTGTGTGTAAGGAGAGTACTCTTCTTTCCAAAAGTTTTCAAAACCTGAGACATATTTCACAAGAGTGAAAACTATCATAGTTATTCTTCAGGGGTGAAATATACATTTGGAGGGCGACACAGCACGAAGGTGAGGCCACCAGCCTGGGGGAACGCACGCCACCACCAGCCGGGGGGAACGCACACTGCCACCGCCAGCCGGGGGGAATGCACACCGCCGCCACCAGCCGGGGGAACGCTGCAAGAGGGACCCGGAAGAGACCCGGGAAGAACAACAGCCAGCCACCTACTGTGGAACTCCAGAGGAGTGAAGACTGTGAGACCCCAGAGGAACGAAGACTACCGGACACTGTGGGACCCCCCTGCAACCCACACCTGTGTGACCCTTAACACACAGGGTGTTGCTGCATAAACCCCCAGCAGCGCACAAGCCCCATCCCCACCTCTTGGTGATAGTGTCCAACCCCTGCGCTCCTTGTCCCCTATTCCCTTGCTTTCCTCCCCTTCCCCCACCCCCCTTGCAGCTCCACAACCACACATCTCAACCCCCACCACAGCCCTGTGACCTCAGGGC
>NW_006400200.1:389985-391932 GCF_000299155.1 Elephantulus edwardii | reverse complement strand
CTCCTTGAAAACTGCAAAAGAAAAACTCCCTCATTCTGATTTTAAACCATCCAGTGTTCTCTTGTTCCTTTCAAACAACAGGTTTTTGGTCTAGGTATAGATTTTGTATGAGTACAAGTGAGTATTCTGGGATTCCTATTCTTCTCAATGCTAGCCATAGTTTATGACCCATATAGTCAAATGCCTGTGCATAGTCAATAAAACACAGTTAGACATTCTTCTGGTATTCTCTGCTTTTAGCCAGGAGCCATTTGACATTAGCAATGATATCCCTGGTGCCAAGGCCTTTTCTCAAGCAAACTTGAACTTCTAGCAGTTGCCTGCCAATATAATGTTCCAACCAATTGTTTTTATAGTCTTTAGTAATATTTTGCTTGCATGTGATATTAGTGATATTGTTCTATAATTTACACATTCTGTTGGAACGCTTTCCTTGGGAATGGGAACAAATAGAGATCTCTTCCAGTGAGTTGCCAAGTCAGCTTTCCTCCTAATTTCTTGGCACAGATTGGTAAGCATATCCAGGGTTGCATATGTTAGTTGAAAAATGTCAATCAGTATCCCATTTATTTCTGGGGTCTTAGTTTTTGCCAGTGTCTTCAGAACAGCTTAAACTTTTTCTTTTGTTACCATTGGCTCTTGTTCATACAGTGCTCCTTGAAATATTTCTGTGTTGGCCAAATTTTTTTTGGTATGGTGACTCTGTGTATTCCTTCCAACTTCTTTTAATGCTTCTTGTATCATTCAAGATTTTATCCATGTAATCTTTTAGTACCAAAACTTGAGTACCGAATTGGTTTTCAGTTCTTTCAGATTGAGAAAAGCCAAGTGAGTTCTTCCTTTTTTATTCTCTGGCTTTAGCTGTTTGCACATTTTGTTTTAAATATTTGCTTTGTCTTCTCAAGCTGCCCTTTGAAATCTTCTGTTCAGTCCTTTTACTTCAGCATCTCTTTCCTTTGTTTTGGCTTCTCATACCTCTAATACAATTTTTATAGTTTCTCTCAATATCCATTTTGGCTTTTTCTTTCTCTTCTATCTTTTTTAATGACCTTTTGGCTCTCTTCATGGATGATATACATTATTTAATTCTATAGCAAATCTGATCTTTGATCACTGGTGATCAATGCCTTAAATCTGTTCTTAAGATGATTTTTAAATTTCGGATGGAATAGACTCAAAATTGTATTTTGCTTCTTATAGAATTGTCTTAATTTTCTTCAGCTTCAATTTGAACTTGCATATGAGTAACTAATGATCTGTTTTCTTTTTTTTTCTTTTAATGAAAGTTTACAAAAACTTAGAATTTCCAGTCATTCATTGTTGCACTTTTCTCCCTTCCTCTTCCCTCCCCACCCAATCCACTCTTCTCCTTAAAAACAAAAACTCTTTCATTGTTATGCAGTCCTTCCCCCTCAAGTCCACTCCATTGTGCAGCCTTCACTCTGGATGTCTGTAATGGCACGAATACCCATTCATATGTCCCTTTGAAACAGTTCTCTCCCTCATCTGTTTCAAGGCAATATACATCCTTCCTCCCCTCCATCTTGTCTTTCCTCAATCCTGATGTGAGTCCCGTTTTATAACAGTGGACCTATGCAATATTTTTCCTTTTGTGATTGAGATATTTCACTCAGCATAATGTTCTCCAGGGTCATCCATTTTGCATAATATTTCATTAGTTCCTTGTTTTGATTTTTTTAAAAATTTATTATTAATTTCAATGAGAATTTATAGAGACTTTGGATTTCCATTCATTCATTGTTGCACTTTCCTCCCCTCCCAACCCTCACCTCTAGCACACTACCCCCTTGGAAAAGTAAAAGAAAAATTCTTTCATTGTTTTACAAACCCTCCCCCAGGTCCACTCCATTATGCAGCCTTCACTCTGCACTCCTGTCATGACAAAAATACCTAATCACATATTTCTTTTGAACAGTTTTCTCCCTT
>NW_006400200.1:387949-389775 GCF_000299155.1 Elephantulus edwardii | reverse complement strand
GTTTGTTGATGGGCACTTAGGTTGTTTCCAGCTCCTTGCTATTGTGAACAAAGCTGCAATAAACATGGTTGCCCATATATCTACTTGGATGTCAGTTATGATCTCTTTGGGGTACATTCCCAGTAGTGGAATTGCTGAATCAAAGGGTATCTCTATTTGCAACTTTGTGAGAAAGTGCCACAGTGGTTGCACCATTTTATACTCCCACCAACAGTGAATAAAGGGTTCCAGTTTCTCCACAACCTAGCTAGTATTTGTTGTTTGCTTTTCTGTTAAGTTTTGCTCTTCTGCCTTGGGTGTGATGATATCTCATAGTTGTTTTAATTTCCATCTCTCTTAGAGCTAGGGATTTTGAACATTTCTTCATGTGCTTGTTAGCTATCTGAATAGCTGATATTCAGCTTCTTTGGTGAAATGTCTATTCATATCCTGTTCCTGTTTTTCTATTGGATTGGTTACCTTTATCTTTTTGTGGTGTGATGATCTGTTTTAGATCTAGCTCCTAGTCTGGTTCTGATTCCTGATATTGAGCTTCTCCAAAAATTTATAACAACTTTTCCATTTAAAAATTGATCAAATATGCATTCAAGATCTGTTAACAATTATGGGAGTCTGGAATGTAAAATTTGGAAGCAATGAGGAAAGAATGGTAATCAGTAGGTGTGGACTTGATGACGGAAATGAAGTGAAAGAGTGGATGACTTTATTTTATACATTCAATGTTTTATTCATAGAAAACTTTTTAAGAATCACAAATGCTAAGGAAAGGGATTGAGAACTTGCAAAAGTTATTTTAGGGGAATACAATTTGATCTATAACACCTACTATGCATCAGAGACCAGTTCAAGTAATAAGGATGGACCTGCCACTGTGAGCACTGTAACAGCAAACAAAATAGAGAGGGTTCCTGTGTTTGTAATGTTTATTATTTTAATAAAGATGAGGGTAGAAGCACTGATGATGAAAATCAAAAGAAAGAAAATTTAAATGGTACTACGTGGTATGAATACATTTGAACAAAAAATAAATTTAACTAAATAATGCATTAGAGAAAGCATTAGGAGAATTTCTGTAGAGGAAGACTAGACTCAAATGAAGAGTAGAATATGCAAATATCAGAAGGAATAGAACTCCAGATAGAAGGGATAATTAGTGTAAAGTCTGAAGACCCTGAAACAATAACGAGGTTTGCTAACTTGTATGTGTTGATTTGCGTGTCCCAAAAGTTATGCTCGCAGAAAGTGAAGAGGACCTGATGCCTCTCTCCTCATAAAAGTTCATTTTGGAATTTCTCCAATATTGACAGAAATACTTGTGAACAGATGTGCTACTTGAGCAGTAGCTGTGGTGCTATCAAGGATGTCAGTTTAAGGTGCTCCTTCCCCAAGTCATGGTATTATCAATTGCTTCATATGAATATGAAAGTTGGACAATGCATAAGAAAGGCTGAAGAAAAAATGTTGTCTTTGAATTGTGGTGTAGATAAAGAATATGCAATATACCAGGAACAGGCAAAAGAATAAACAAACCTATCTTGGAAGATAGGTGCTCCTTTGCTCCTTTGTGTCCCTTTGCACCAGGGGCAAACATTCTAAGTCTTTATCACACATACATGAACATATGTGGTATTAGCATAAAAGTTAGCCCTGCAAAAAGGATACCATACTTGGAAAAGTTGTTTGTTGTTGTTGTTATGTGCCGTCGAGTCGTTTTCGACTCATAGCGATCCTATGTAAAACAGCCCTAAACCGTGCTCTACCCTGTGCCAATCTCATTGCCTCTGACAAACCCATCCTGAGTACCCCAGTCACTGAATCAATCCACC
>NW_006400200.1:385318-386604 GCF_000299155.1 Elephantulus edwardii | reverse complement strand
GCCTTCATCACCATAGGCTCTGGCTCAAATGCTATTTCATTAAATGCTTCTGTATCTGCCAATTCCTTTCGGTACAATGACTCAGTTATTAAAGACGGGAAGATTTTCAACAATGTGGTTACAGTAATAAGCACAGCTGAGATTTTGAAAACGATACAGGATCAGGCAAGTATTTGATTTGCTGTACACAGAGTCACTATGTATTGGAGTCAACTCAAGGGTACCTCAGAGCAACAAATGGCTGCCAGAAACCCAGAAACCCTTAGAAATGCTTTTGAGTCAAGAAAGCTGATGATCTTAAATACTGGTTACATTATTTGTGTTGTTGGATAGTTAAAAGATCTTATTTATTTCCCATGAAATATGAAAATTTATTCCTTTTTTATCTTTTTAATTATGGCATTGGATATCAAAAAGTGTAAGTAAATAATTGCTTATAAGTAAAATATCTAGCGATTAACCTCTAGAATTATGCCCTCCTCCCATGGAATGACATTAGCAATAAGAGTTACAATGACATTTACTTAAATTTTGCTTTTAGAAAAGTTTTTGTGCTCAGAGTGAGCTGTGACTTTTTGTGAATTTATATGCAGTGATTTTAACATGTTGTGAACCCCTATTCTGGCATTTTCTTAAAAAATATTGAAGAGAACCTTCCTTATCCAATTAAAACAAGTGCAATTGGAGCATGGAAATTTTTTCTCTGTCATACTTTGTTTTAGTAATGTTGGACATTTTATTGGCATTGTATAATGTAGCATAATTTAAGATGAGCAAAATTTAAAGATAATATAAATGGATTATCCTTATTTATCTAAAGAGCAGGTATATTCTCTAAGGTTGTATTTTCACAGACAGATTATTTCATGAAATTGTGGTTTAATAATGGTTTAATAAAGGCTGAATTACTTTCCTTGACTAGGTCAAATGACATGACATAGTTCACAAAGACAATACACCCTACTTCAGTCATTAGGAACTGGGGTCTTAAAAGGCAGCAAACACCAGTCCAACATGCAACTATTGGTTTCTCCTTTTCTGTATAAAAAAGAAAAGGGTTAGTGAAAAATCAAACTCCAGGAAACAATTAATCAAAGAACTAACAAATCACATAGACTCCAGCCTCTACTACCCAGTTGTTGTTGTTGTTGTTGTTGTTGTTGTTGTTGTTGTTGTTGTTATGTGCCATTGAGACGTTTGAGACTCACAGTGACCCTATGTACAAGAGGTCTAAATACTGTTCTATCCTCTCCCAACCTAGCCATCTCAAACACACTTATTCCCAC
>NW_006400200.1:380804-381780 GCF_000299155.1 Elephantulus edwardii | reverse complement strand
AAATCATTGAATGTGCAGAACTCTATCATTCTATCTCCAGCCTCATTTCTCTCACTGAGCCCATATTTTCCAGCTACTGATCCTTCTTCCCTGTTCTCAACTTTTGCGTTCCAGTCGCTCATTATTATCAATGCATCTTGATTGCATGTTTGATCAACTTCTGACTGCAAAATCTGGCAGAAATCTTCTATTCCCTCCTCTTTGGCTCTAGTTGTTGGTGCATATATTCGAATTATAGTGGTATTCACTGGACTACCCAGAGAGCAGAAAAACAAGAAAGTATACAGTTCAGGTCAGGATCCCAATAGAAAGTTTTAGACACAGAAGAAGAAAAAATAAAAATGCAGAGCAAAATTTTAAAAAAATATGGGAGATACATGTGGAACTGTTAATATCATAGTCCTTAGATATCCTTCAAGCTTGGAACTACATTTACCCCTAGGGATCAACTTTCAGTAAATTTGTTTTTGTTAGGTCCACCAGGTCGGCTACGACTCTTAGTGATCCTATGAACAATACATCAGAATCTTGCCTTATCCTGCACCATCTTCATGATCTCCATTGTTTGAGTCTGTTGTTATTACAGTTGCTGTGTTGATCCATCTCCTTTGATGGTTTTCCTCTCTTTCAATGACTCTTTCTCAGTATGTCATCTTCTAAGGACTAATGCTTCTAACAATAGACAAATAGCAAATAGAACTATAAAGTGAAACTAGAAAAGGTTGTACTCCTCAGTACAGCCAACCACTCAAGGGCTCCACAGTCAACACCCTTGGCACCAGCAGCCAGGAAATTAAAAGACGTATTGTGATGGAAAAGTCTGCTGTTAGGGACCTCTTCAAAGTACTGAAGAACAATGGTGTCTCTCTGGAGACTAAGGTGTGTATGATACAAGCCATGGTCTTTGTAATCACTTGTTATGCATCAGAGAGTTGGACAATGACTAGGGAGGATAGAAGGAGAATTGATGCCTTTG
>NW_006400200.1:366769-379804 GCF_000299155.1 Elephantulus edwardii | reverse complement strand
GCTTGGGAGGGGAGAAATGTGCAGCAATGAATGAATGGAAATCCAAAGTCTCTGTAAATTTTTACTGAAATTAATAATAAATTTAAATTTAAAAAAATTAAGTTAGAGTAAGGAAGGCAATGGATTCATAACTGCTCATTCTAATAACACTGTATCATGGCATGGAGGAGGAATAGTGGAAGTGTGTCTACATTTACAATATTCTTCTTACAAAAATCATTTATGAAAAATAGAAACTGCATTGGAACATGTATCTCTGGATTGGAAATGATCATATTGTTAAACTAGCCTTAAACTTAAAAGATTATATTGTTCAAAATTATTTGTTATATATTTGTTTAACTTTTTCCCTATTTTAAAAACTGGGATCTAGAGGGAAAAGACCAGAGAATGGCCAAAATTATTGGGGCAGCTATTGCTGCCAGTTTAGGACCTGTGTCAGGAAAAGGAAGCCTTATTCATAAACACTGCCACCCAAAGGTAATAAAGGAGGTCAAAATTGCTTCCACTGTGGAAAGCCGGGCCACTCCAGTAGAGAGTGTCACAGACGAGAGCTACAGTAGGCCAGGGAGTAGAGAGGAAGCTCCCATTCACTTGCTTTAAGTGTGGATCAGAAGGACGCTTGGCCAAGGGTGGCCCACATCAGGTCCTCGTGGCTGACAGGACTGACAGGCCCCAACTCCCAGATGGAAACAAAGGAGGATGCTTCAATGATTTAAATCCTCCCATAAGGGCTGTGGCTGAGCATTAGTATTCCTGGTAAGAATATTCTTTTTCTCCTGGACACAAGAGCCTACGATTTGGTCCTGAAAGCCTTCTGAGGTCCCAACTCTTCTCACTATTTCTTAGTTGTTGGAATTGACGGAAAACCTCATAAGCAGTTCCTTACTTCACCTCTGCTTTGCATGCGGACTTCCGAGCTGTAAAACAACCCAGTGGTAGATGGAATATGCTCCAGGACTTAAGAACAATAAATGACATAGTCGAGCCTCTACATCTTGTTGTTCCTAACCTTTATACTATAATAGACAAAGTGCTAGTCAATAAGCCTTTTATTTTAAGAACTACCTTTCCTCTGTAACTTGATTTGTGCCACTGATAGAACCTCTACTTAGAATATTATTGATTTTAAATTTTTGACTCATGTACTTTTAACTTGTTAGTTAAATTTGTGTCTTCTAGGCTGAACAGTTCTATGATACATCTTCAAGGATATGAACATGTACGGCTAAGCACAATTGATAACAGTGCATCTAAATTCCAAAATAAATCTCCATAATAGTCTACGTGTTTCCTATTGCCAAAGGGACCCTTGAAAGCAGTGAAAGAAGATCTTTACCCTGAAACATACAGCGTCCCTTTTCAGCAGGAAGTAGCTAAGAGAATACGCCGTCCCCTTTTCCTTATGAATAGGGTGAAGTCTTTCTCAGGAAGGAGTGATAGGGAAAGACAAAGGAAACACTGACAAAGGAGGTTAATTGGAACTGGCTTTGACAAGCACTGTGGCAATGGGACAATTAAAACAGACTTTCAAGGTGGGGAAAAATAGGAATGAACTAGGGGGGAGAGTAGAGAAAATAGTGCAACAGTGAATGAATGGAAACCCAAAATCTCTGTAAATGTTCATTAAAATTAATAAAATTTAATAAAAAAAGAAATTCTCCAAAGTGCCAAAGAGCAACTATGTAAGTCTGGAGACTAAGGTGCACCCAATTCAGGACATGGTCTTTCCAATTAGTTGCTACACATCAGAGAGCTGGACAATGAGTAGGGATTACAGAAGAATTAATGCCTTTGAAAGTGAGACCCAAAATGGTGGCCAGCCACTATCAGAACTGTCTTAAACTCTGTGAGGAGTGGCCAGTGGATGAGACCAAACAGGACTTGGCATTTATCTGCAGCAGCAGGTAGCACAGGCATTTTGGGAAGGAGAGAACATGCAGATTGCAGAGCTAGTGACCTGTGATCACATGTACAAGAGTTTAGCAGGACTCCATTAGAACTATTACAAACACAACTACGTAGGCCCCAGAGAAACAAGATTCAGCAACCTGTGTTTAGAAGAGTAGAAGCTTATTCTGTCCACAGAGGCCTTGGAAGAATTTAAGGAAATTAATACAGGCAGGTAGAAGAAACTGCAGGAGAAATTCCCCCTAGAGTTCTGAGGACGTGCACAAGGCCTGGGCCGGGTCCTTAGCCTGCCCACGTACATGAGCGTGGGGTCTTGTATATTGTCATCAGAAATATAAAACTACTAATTCTCCTTTAAAAAAAAAAGACTTGTTGGCTTTTAATTGCAGTGCTGGAGAAGTGTATTGAACATACACCATGGATGGTCAAAAGAAAAACATGGGTTTTTCCTGGAGACAGTAAAACGAGGCTGCTCCTTGGATCTTGAAGTTTCATCTCACATACTTTGGGCATGTGGCCAGAAGGAACCAGTGCTTGGAGAAAGACATCATGCTTGGAAGGTTGGAGGGATGGCACAAGAGAGGAAAACCCCGGGTGAGATGGATTGACACAGTAACTGGGGTAACAGGGGCAGTTGTGTTTGAGTGATGAGACAAGCTTAGTAGGGGAGGGTTCAGACCTGTTGGATATAGGGTCGCAATGAATCACAGGTGACTCAATGGCACATAACAACAACAATAATGTAATAGTGATTTATCATATGCTTTGCTTTTGGTGAACAGAACAGAGATTAGAAATAGGAATAGTTACATGATTGAAGTAAATGAAGAAAAGATCTTGAGAAATATAGTAAAGCACATCAATGACGATGGTTTAGGTTTGGTTTAGTTTTCACTAATTATAACTACAACTACAGGCTCTATGAAGAGTAATGTGGCATCAGGATTGGAGGAAGACTCATCAACAGCCTATGTTATGCAGAAGACACAAGCTTGTTTGATGAAACTGAGGAAGACATGAATTATTTGCTGCAGAAGGTCAAGGACTTTAGTCTTCAATATGATTGATTCTAATGGATAAATAAATTGTACATTTACACAATGGGATACTAAGCATTACTCAGGAGCAACGATTTGGAAAAAAAACACACGCTAGTAATTTGGGAAAGGCTGGAAAGCATTATGCTGAGTGAATGAACACAGTCTCATAAAGACAAATACTGCATAAGACCATTACTGTAAAAAGTGAAGAATAACTAGTCAAATATGTATGGGAATTCAAGAAGGTAAGAGTGAAGATGGAAAGGGACTAAACCACAGGGTTGCACAATTTGTTGGATAGAGGGAGGAAGAAAATGGGAGGGATTCAGGTGAAAAGACAGGATAATTAGGAGCAAGAGAAGAGTCTTAAACACACCGTGGACAGCCAAGAAAATAAGTAGGTCTGTCCTAGAGAAGGTGAAGCCAGGTTGCTCCATTGAGGCAAGGATTTTGAAGCTCATTCTCACATATTTTTGGCATGTGGCCAGGAGTGACTAGAAGGACATCATGCTTGGAAGGGTGGAGGGGCAGCGCAGAAAAGGAAGACTTTGGATGAGATGGGTTGATACAGTGCCTGGGGCAATAGGGTTTGGTGTGTTGGAATCAGTGAGACTAGCTCGGGACAGGGTAGGCTTCAGAGTCATTGTACATAGAGTCATGATTAGTCTCAGATGAACCAATGGCACAGAACAACAGCAATCCCTAAATAATCATTCAATCATATAAGCACTCAGAAAAATCTAATAGATCTTTTACCTGTTGTTCCTGTTTATTATAATCCACTTATCAGAAATATTTGAAAAAAGTCCTCTAGGTCCAATTAATATGTTGTTAAGTTCTGTCAAATCATAGACAACTCATAGCAACCCTATGAATGAAAAACCTAAACACTTGTATAACTTTCATCGTTTCTTCAAGTTCATAGGGTTCCCAGAGGTAAGCTATATCGGAAGTGGATGCCACTGCTGCTTACAAGCGTGTTTTAGTCAGAGAGCTCCACCAAACACTGTCCACCATGGGTAACCATTATCATATTTGGCAACTACGTAGAGAGAGTTCTACGTAGAGAGAGAGTTGGCCTAGTGGACAGAAAGCAATGCTACCAAGCCAAAGGTAGTTGATTTTAATCTGTGGCGCTCAGGCCTGGTCTTAATTGTTTTGGGTCAAACATTCTTCTAAATGGTATTGCACTGGTTTGTCTATTCACTGTACAGAGGTAACTTGTGCTGCTGTGAGGCTAATTTATAGGAGTGGGGCATTTATTTACAAAATTCTTACTGTATACATTGTTTTTCACACTGGATCTTTCCCATTTCCTTCACCTCCCCTCCCTCCACACATCAAATTGTGTGACCCAATGATTAACCACCCTCCATCCCCCACCCATCCTCACCTCTCTGCTCCCACCCTCCTCCCACTTGGATCCTGATATTCATTCTATAACAATGGTTTGATACAATATTTGTCCTTATGGGGCCAAGTTCATTCAGCATAATGCTCTCTAGTCCCTCTCAAGTTACAAAGTGTATAACATAGAATTTCGTTGTGGGAATGGTCCAAAGTTTCTCAATCCATTCTATTGGAGTTAGACATCTGAGCTGTTTCCATGTTCTTGCAATGGTAAATAATGCTGCTATGAACATTGGTGTACAAGTCTACATTCATGCCTCAGTTCTCATTGTCTCTGGGTATACTTCAAGTAGTAAAATAGCTGAGTCATATGGAATTTCTATGTTCAGCTTTCTGAGGAAATGCCAAACTGCCTTCCAGAGTGGTTGTACCATTTTACAATCCCACCAACAGTGTTTGAAAGTTCCTATATTTCCACATCCTTTTCAAAATTTATTACTTGCTGTACTGTTAAACTTTGCCACTGTTACTGGAGTGAGATGATATCTCAGCGGTTTTGATTTGCATCTCTCTTATTGTCTAGATCTAAATTTATAAGAGTTAATAGGAAGCACCTTTTATCTGGTTGGGGATTAAATTATTCAATACTATTTGACACTTTGAAGATGATTGATTTTAATTATATGGTGAAGTATACACATTAGTTTCCTATTGCTGCTATAGTGAAATTAGAGGCTAAGACAATTTAAATGTATGATTTTATAGTATTGAGAATCTCAAAACATCAAAATCAGCCTGTATGGCCTGAAGTCAAAGTTAGTTCCTTTTGGAGACCTGGGGATAAATGCATTCCTTTTCTCTTCCCCCATCTCAAAGCGGCACAAATTCCTAAGCCCCTGGTCATATCACTCCTTTCTCTGCTTTGTCACATTGCTTATTCTAACTTGAAAACTCTTGTCTCCATTGTCTAATGATCTTTGTGATTTGAATCACTATCCAAGTTAATTTTTGCCTCTCAAGATCTTTAATTTAGTCACATCTGATAAAGTCCTTTGTAATATATTCATTTGTAGGTTCCACAGATTAAAGTATGAGCATCTTTGGAGAAAGGCCTCATTCTAGATCATTAGGGAAGTACCACTTTGTAGTGTCACCTTCACCACATCCAGTCCCTATCAACCTTCTAGGCCTAACTGCAGAGGATTGAAGATGCCCAGGTTCAACAACCCTCACCACTCCTAAGCTCCCAAGGTAACCTTCAGGTACCAAGCAAACCAGTTTCCTTTATGACTAGCACGAGAGCTACCTGTTCAGTACTCCCTTCTTTCTCAGGTTCTGTTTTCCCTACTCAGGTCTCAGTAATAGGGGTTAATAGTCTTCCCTCCAAGTCTCTTATCACACTCACCAGGCATTGTAAACCCTATCATATAGTATCTTTGCACGTCATCCTTAACCTCTCACTACCAACCTGTTTTCGTTACTCTAAAGAACTCCTCTTCTTTTCCTGCTAAACCTCATTCCCTATCTCCATACAACACTGCAGAAGTTTAAAAACATTTCTTTGAAATCAGTTGTGAAGTTTTAAACAAGATTATAAGCATATGTACAATTAAGTAAACCCTTGGGTTTTTTTCCCAAGGAATCAAATACGTCAGAATATTTTTAAGTGCCATAAACTAAGTTTCAGAGAACATTTTAATTTGATAGACTCAAGGCATATCAATGAGTTGAATAAGGCAATTTTAAAGTTAAAGATATTTAAGCTTTTCTATTATGAGCATTTGCAAAATTTATAAAGAGCTTTTTTTTTTTCTTTTCAAGGTTTTTATAGACAATTTGAAGACTAAATGTCTGCAAATGTCAGTAATTTATTCAGCAACGAATGCTATTTAATTAAATTGTAACTGGGATAGTTGCTGCATCTGTACCCTCAGGACCCTTTGAAAATGAGAAGAGAATGACTCAAATGGTTTGTTCTGATGAGAAGTAAGGGAATTGCTAGGAGAAAACGGTATCAAGTCAGAAGATAAAGAAGTGATTTGTGAATGTTCTAAATGGAACCTGATTCCCCCGCCTCCCTCTGATTCTAACAAGCACTTTGGGTAATAGGCTAAGATCAGTGGTTTAAACTCAAGGGGAAAAAAAATAACACAACTAAACCCCAAAAGTAGCATAAGCAGAATGAAATATGTTCAGGGAGAAGAAAATGAAAGTCTGTCTCATCCTTTTTACTAGGTCAGATCAGAAAAATTCCCACTCATAGAAAAACCATTCAAATGTAAACTCAAAGTGTTTTCAGTTTTTCCAGAATTTTTTAAGTCCTAAACATACTTAAGAGATGCTAATATTTTATATTAATGCATGCTAAATTTATACTTTATAGTAAATATAAAATTTTAGTAAGAAATTTTAGAAACTGCAATTTGTTAACTTTCTAAAATATTAAGTCTTGGAAAGTGAAAATCCCAATGTTTTATTAATATTATTCAGTCAACCTATAAGTTTGGCTATTCTTGATTTATTTCATTGACTATTTTGTCATGTTGCAGCTACAATCAAGTGTAATTCGGATTTAAAAAGACCATAAATAATCATTAAAAAATAAAATTTTATTTTTAAACATTTGTTAAGTAACATCCAATTGTGCCCATGTGAAACCTCTACTAGGCCCAGGAAGGAGTCATTAGAACACAGCAAGGGAACACTGCATGGTTCAAAATCAAGAAAGAAGTGTCAGGGATGTATCCTTTCTCTGTGTCTTTCTCCATCTCTATCTTCAGAACAGTTTATTCATGATGCTGGAGTCTATGAGGAGGAATGTGGCATTAGGATTGGAGGAAGACCCATAAACAACCTGTGTTATGTAGATTACTCAACCTTGCTTGCTAAACTGAGGAGGACCTGAAGCATTTGCTGCAGAAGTCAAGGGTGTTAGTCTCCAGTATAGACTGAAGCTCAACATCAAGAAAACAAAGATTCTAACTACTGGGCCAGTTGGTAAATACGATATTAGATGGTGAAGAGATTGAGGTTGTTAACCATTTTATCTTACTTGATTCCACAATCAACACTCTTGGCAGTAGCAGACAGGAAATCAAAAGATGACTATCATTGGAGTAATTTGCTGTCAGGGACCTCTCCAGAGCACTAAAGAGCAATGATGTTTATCTAGTGACTAAGGTGCACTTGATCCAGGCTATGGTCTTCACAATTGCTTGCTGCACATCAGAAAGCTGGATAATGAATAATAAGTATGACAGAAGAATTGATATCTCTGAATTGTGGTGCTGGAAAAGAGTATTGAACATATCATGGGCTGCCAAATGAAAATAAACAGGTCTGTCCTCGAAAAGGTGAAGCCAAGTTGTGACTTGAAGGCAAGGATTTTGAACAAAGTAGTGAATAACTGGGTCATATGGAATTTCTATGTTCAGCTTTTTGAGCAATCACCAAGCTGCCTTCCAGAATGGTTGCACCATTTTACAATCCCACCAACAGTGTATAAGAGTTCCTTTCTCAACACATCCTCTTCAATATCTATTACTTGTTGCTCTGTTAAACATTGCCACTATTACTGGAGTGAGATGGTCCCTCATTGTGGTTTTGATTTGCATCTCTCTTATTGCCAGTGATTTTGAGCATTTTTTCATGTGTCTGTTTGCCATTCAAATTTCTTTCCATGTCTTCTGCCCATTTTGTAATTGGGTTATCAGTCTTTTTCTTGTGGAGGCCCAGGAGTACTCTGTAAACTTTCATACAATGATTTTTTTTTTTTTATAAATTGTGTCAAAACAAGGACTGAGGTTCTGGTGATGAGAAAGGCACAGAACTAGTATGTCTTTGGAGAATAATTTGTATCATGTACATGAGGATTGTCCATATTTTTGTTGTTGTTGTTGTTGTTGTTAAGTGTAATTGAGTCATCATGACTCATAGACACCATATGAACAATGGTGTGCTACTTCTTTGAGTCTGGTTAAGATATCACATGGATCAATCACAAGATTCTAATTGGACTTGTAAAGTTGAGCTTATGTGGGTTTCTGTAAAGTGTACAAAGTAGATGAGGTGTTCAAAGAGTGTATTTTTTATTTAAGATGTGTTCTGAAGGATCTAACAGAGGTCTTCAGGCTTGAGAAGAAAGAACACTGTGGCTGGCTTTCAAAGAATGGAAGACTTGTGTAGATAGAGATGTAGATAAATGGCAATTCCAACATAAGTATCAAGAACAAATGGAAATATAAGGGTGAGGGGGGGGGAACCAGATATAAATAGAAATTGCGAATATGCTAGATTATTTAGAGCATGGAGTTTGTGAAGTAGAGTGGAGAATGTCGATTACAAACTAAAGATAAAGGTAAGCCACTAATTTTTGTTGAATTTATTCACAAAGTGACAGTATCAGAACTAGAAAAAGACTTTTTTAGAGCAAGAAGGCCTAATACCAATACTTTTAATGAAAATCCAAGAGTGAGAAAATTATTATTCTATATAGAAGTGTCTTCACACAAACACACGAAACTTATTATAACAACATATATACATGGGCATCACAAAACTGAAATAGAAAATATAGAGCTAGACTCAATCACTAATTACCAAAGATACCTCCCCTTGCCAAGAATAATCACCAGGAGGTGTATGTCACCATAGGAGATCTTGACTGTTAATAAGTATTTAAGTTATCCATTATTCTGCCTTTTAAATTCTCTTAGAGAACTGACTCTCTTAGAAGATTTAAAATTTTTGAGCTTGGAAGAATCTGTACTTTTGTGATTAACTAAGTGTGATCTTCACATGTTTAGATGAGCAACAGAAATCCATACTAAGTGTTCACCAAACTGCTTTTCAAACAATCTCTGACACTCCTAGCACATCATAATGCATGGTTTCTCTAATACTTCTAGCCTGGATGGCTCAGCAAAGACAGTATGAGGGTCATTAAAGAGTAAACCACATGCTTTTGCTAATTATTTTACCAATTCTGATCAAATGCAAACGACTTTTAATAAACTATCCTCTATCAACATTGAGATGTTGCATAACATTAAAAATTTAGCTCATTATACAGGTCTATTTGAAGTCTTCCTTTCTCTCCGTATCTGTTAATCTAATTAATTTCTTAAATTTGCTTTGCAGTACTATTTGAAACGTCTGTCCTTTCTCACTTCATAACTCTAATCTATTGTGTGAATTCTGCCTTCTCTGTCATTTCTCCCACTGGAAATTCTTACCTAATGTCTTCATTTCCCAGGATTGCTATAATAAAATAAAAACAAAAATTGTTGAATTTTTTAAAATACTTTGTTTTCCAGAAAATATTCTTCCAACTTCCCTTACACCCCCCCCCATCCCCACCATCAAATTGTAAAATTGTATATTTTAAGAAGAGAAATTTATTGTCTCAAAGTTCTGGAGACTAGACAGACATACAAATCAGGGGTTTGGCCTTGTGATTTCTTCTGAGGACTTTAACACAAAAACTTGTCTGTCTTTTTCTATCTGCTCTAAGAGAATATCAGTATGGTATTTTCAGCATAAATAGCACCTTCTCTAATATCTTATATTTTGTTCCCAAGTTAATGAAAGCCTATCATGCCTTTGAGTATTTCTCAGTTTATCATAGGATGTAGTCTGGTAATTAAGAATGCTTTTATTACCCTATTCTATTGATTCTAAAAGGTTTCTATAAGCTGCATTATCATTTTCCTTTTGCACATAAATGGAGCTGTTGAGAACAAACAAGAAAGTAAGCAAAATACTTCAAATTTGGGATCTTTGATGTTATTGAAAGTGTTATGCCTCTTCTAGATTCTGCTAATCCTAGAAATTCGATGGCATTCTTTGGCTTTTAGCTGTTCTTTCACATGGCATCATTTCCCTAATCCATCTAGTACGTCCTACCTGATAAGATGTTCAAAGAAAGACACTATTTCCCGACAAGACCACATTCACAGATACAGGATTAGTATTTCAATACAGTGTTTGGGAAGCACACTATACTCCATAATACCAAAACAATATATGTCTATGGTTCTCATATCCATATTGGGGACTTCACAGTCTGCTTGATCTGTAATTATTTTGTGCTTCTCTGGACCAGTAGTATCTATGACTGATTTAAAAAGAACAAACAAAAAATAAGTCCTTAATAAATCAAAACCATGCTAAAACTACCAATGCTCAGTCAATTCTAATTCATATCAACTTCCTATCAGGTTTCTGATGCTGTAAATTTTTACGGGAGGAAAGTATCCATCTTTCTCCCCATGAAGCAGTCAATGGGATTGAACTGTTAACCATTTGGTGAACAGATTCAGTGAACATAATATTAATATTACATCAGAGTTCCTTCTTAAAAACATTCGTTGTCACTGAGTCAGAACAAAGTCATGGCTGACCCTCCAGTGGGTTTTTGGAGGCTGTAATTCACATGGGAACAGACCAGATAGTGCATCTTTCTCTCAAAGAGCAACTGGTGGGTTTAAACTGCCAGAAAGGTAAGGCCTTTGAGTTAGCAGCACAGCTACTGACAGTCTATGCCACCAGAGCTCTCTGAGGACTTCTTCACCAGTAGCAGTTAGTTTTAATGAATAATCATATTATCATTCATTTATAGGACTTTGTAGCATTGTGGTTTGGGACTCAAAAAGAAAAGAATACCTCTTCAACAGTGTCACATGTTCCTTTTTCTTTCACTTTTCTTTGTCACTAAAACTAAGACATAAAGATATAGATGGGATGATTTTCTATTGTCCCATCAGGTGTGACTTTAAGCTTCTTTGCTATTTCTGATCACTGTAATCATTGCTTTACCAATGAAGCAAAAGAAAATATAGTCTGGATGATGTTTTTATGAAAACATAAACTATTCATAAGGCAACATTTAAAATTTATACATCGTATCAAGCATATATGTGAGTGAAATTTCACTTACATTTTCCCTTAATTTGAGAGATGATGGTATTTTGGAAAAGAAGAAGTAAATGTTTCATTATAAATAGTATAAGATGCCAAAATTGATCTTTTAGGCAAATTTTGCATATTTAAGTCAGGCAAAATAATAATTCTGTGAGTGATTACTATAATATTGGTTATAATTTCAGATTCATGGATGAGTATATAGAAGACATTACTGATTTTAAAAGGAAATATTTTAAAATAAAACTGCATCTTGAGACCATTTCCATTTTATAACACAATATAATAAGTAAGGCTAAACCATAAAAGCAACCTTGGATTTTTTTTTTCTTGATTGATGGCAATTAAGCTTCATGATTGTTCCAGGCTTGATATGTTCCTGCTCAATTATCCATCTCTCTTTGTCATCATGTCTATTATTGCTTAAGAAGAAGAAAAATATGCATATGCTATAGAAATAATCACTACCCCTTACTGAATATCTTCTACATGGAAACTGGACTAGCCATTTTACATGTGTGTGTCACAACAAGACCATGAGAGAGGTGTTCTGATATCTGTTTCATAGTTGAGAACATGGTCTTCCAATTTTACACAACAGTAATTAGCAGCTATGCTTTCTTCTGCTTTCCACATCAAGATATAGTCTCCTGATTGATTTCTACAGGTGCCAAAGCATACATCTGTGAGTAAATCATATACATTTACACAGAATTTTCCCCTCCCTTTCTGTCTTTCAGACGGTTCTTCATTACCACTTGGAAGGTGTTTTCCAAGACTACTTCCTGTTTCCTGTACCTTCCTCTCTTTCTCCTCAGCTATGAATAGTAACTGTCAGCAGAAGTTCTTGTAATACTCTGTGGACATAAACCAGTAGAAATGACCTGATAATTGTCAGAGCAGATAAATAATTCCATTTCTCAAGAAGCTGGCTGTATAAAACATCAATGAAGAGGTATTTTTAAATGCAGATTTTTGGAGTCCACCGTTAAGTAATTCTGCTTGGTTAAGTTAGATTGAGACCTGAGAATCTGTGTTTTAACAGAGCCCCAAGGTAATTCTTTCCACAGGCAGGTTGGGGAACCACTGGTTAAAATTAAAAACAGGATTAATAGTTAATAATCCCTTAAGGCCAAGATTAAGAACCACTCAGCTACACATGAGAATCCCTTTGAGAGTTTAAAATCCTAATGCTCAGTTTCCATCCCAAAGCAATCACATCAAGATGTTTGGAGGTGGCACCTGACATCAGGATTTTGTTAAAGCTCCCTAGGTAACTACAATGTGCAGTCAAGGTTGAGAATCACTGCTTTAAGCAGTGGAAGTAATCAGTCCGAGTCTAGTTTGTTTTCTTTTAGCCCTCAGTTCACCCAAGTTGGATCCTTCATCCACTCTCCAAGGTGCAACTGTGGTATTGTCACTTTAAGTGTGACAACATGTGAACATCTGGTTGCTAAGTAAATGTGGATCCAACAGGGGGTATTTAACTGGGTCTATAGCTTCTAGCTGGCCTGTTCCCACCAGATCAAAATACTTAAATGTTTAAAACTAAAACTTGAGAGATATATTCCTTTCATTTGCTCAGTGAACAGATAATATTTGTTAAGGTGAATAAAAGAATTTCACTTAGATAAATGTAGATTATTTTATTTTATTTACAAGTGTCTACACACAATCAAAAGCAATCTCTCTCACACTCATACACACTTAGGTAAACTTTCTGAGCTCTGGTGGCCTAGTGACAAGAAGCTGCACTGCAATCCCAGAGGTGCACGGTTCAAATCCACTAGATGCTCTGCTGAAAAAGGAGGGA
>NW_006400200.1:365299-366669 GCF_000299155.1 Elephantulus edwardii | reverse complement strand
TATTATTATTTTAAAAAACATTGTAAACTTTCATTTACAATTCTGTGTATGCTTCCAAGTTGTGAGTTAGAGATTAAAGGTAGAATACTAGGATCTGTAGGCTGCAGGAGAATTTACCTACAAAATTAAAATCTTAAGATTATTGAGTAGTAGTAATAAAGCTACTAAAAACAGACCAAATATATTTGCATAGCTTTTTCTGCTACCTCAGTTCCCAAAGGGCTTTAGGTTGAATGAAGAATATTTTCCATTCCTGAGAGAAAATAGTAGCTCCTGCCCCCAGTGGGTACTAATACAGCACTGAGCATCTAAGATCAGCTAATGAGATGATAAAGACTGAAGAATTATGAGCCACAGTCACTTCCTAACATTCCCACCCCCACCCCCCAGAATAGGCTTGAATACACTTTTTATCTGAAATTCAGCCTCACAATTTCCCCTTACACCTTACCTTTTGGATATCTGAATGTGGTCAAAGGTGCTCTAAATTCACCTCAGTGGTTTGGATTTGTATGATGGTATCTGTCAGTGAGGACATAAAACAGGACCACAATAGTCTGACTGGTGGTTGGAAAGTAAAAATAAATTGAAAATTATCTTCAGTTTATGTCTAAGTCAATTTAAAGCAGGGGATGGGTCCAAACTCAAGCAGGACAAGCACACAGTTTTATGAGCCACTTCAAAATGAGTTTTGAAACACATTTAGAACCCAATAGGCAATTTAATTCAAAATTCCTCTAGGCAGAAAACCAATGGGATTTTAAAACATAGCAAAATGCAAATAAAAGGGCAAATTCAAGGGTAAAAATGCTTTGTAAGTTTCAACGACAGTACAAAAATACTATTTAAAGATTGGATAACATGAAGCAGACATTATACAGCGTATATTTTAAAACAATAACAACAATAGCCCTCTACTGGAAATTAGCAAGTCCTGATATAATTTCAGCGGTGCCAGTAACTAAGAGCCCTGGGCAATTCCTATAAAATTTTCTGGGTCTTGGGTTCCTCATGTTTAAAAGAAAGGCAAGGAATAATTGGTATCTCTCCTTTTCGAAGGTACTGTGGTTCTTTAGCTATTCAGAAAACACACTTACCTCATAAGTCAAATTACTTTAAAATGAAATTTGTTATTTCTAATTACTCCCCCATTTTTTTATTATTAAATTTTATTAGTTTTAATGAACATTTACAGGGATTTTGGGTTTTCATTCCTTCCTTGCTGCACCATTCTCTCTACCCTCCTCCCCAGTTTGTTCTTCTTCCTCCGTCATCCGAATGTCTGTTTTAATTGTCCAATTGCCACAGTGCTTGTCAAAGTCAGTTCTGATTAATCTCCTTTGTCAGTGTGTCCTTTGCCATTCCCTATC
>NW_006400200.1:358287-362869 GCF_000299155.1 Elephantulus edwardii | reverse complement strand
CACAGATTTATCTTTTCTCCATATCATTTCAATCTATATGCTGAACAGATCATTTGAGAGGCTGGACTTTATGCAGAATGTGGCATCAGGATTTGGAGGAAGACTACTCAACAAACCATATTATTCAGATGACAAAATTTTGCCCACTAAAACTATTGAGGACTTAAAGCACCTGCTGCAGAAGGTCAAAGATTATAGTCTTCAATAAGGATTGCATCTCAACAAAAAGAAAACAAAAATTCTCACCACTGGACCAACAGGCAGCATCATGATAGATGGAAAAAACAATTTTATCTTGCTCAGATCCACAATCAACACTCTTAGCATCAGTAGTTAGGAAATCAAGAGATAAATTGCAGGTACACAGGTCAGCCATTAAATCAAATGAGACTTGAGGACTGAACTGTTGGGACCCTGCCAATTCCCTGTGCCTTTGTCTGCTCAGGTGGTATCAACTCCCTCCCAGCTAGCCATGGGAGACAAGATAGGTACATGGGTGGCTCATTAGCACCAAATTAGAGTTGGGAGGCCACACTATTGGTATTTTGCTGGCTGCACTATTGAGACTTTGCTGCTTCCCTAAGCAAAATATCCATGCAGTAATACTTTGATTTTGCCTACCCCTGAGAGAAACCTCCTCTTCCATCAAACTACAAGACAGAAAAACCACTCTACAATAGCTGAGCAAAGGAAAAGACCACAGCTTTCTGCCTCTCAAAGGACAACTGGATGAGAAACCTGTCAGAGAAAAAGGAGAACAGAAGAGCCCATAGACAAGCAGCAGGGAAGACTGGCAATGGGAAACTGAATTAGTGCAACACTTAAATTCCTCAAGTTATCAATACTGTCATAAAGAAGAGGAACTGACAATAACCTACACAAAATATAAACTGTCTCGCACATACCAAGAAGAATTTCACATTATGTCAAGGAAGCATCCGGCAAGTTCAAACATTATGAAAAGACAAAACAATTCTCCAGAAAAGCAGACAAGGTCACAGATCTCACGTGGAGGGAGAAGAAGTAGATCAACATGGAGTTACATGAGCTACTACTGAAGAAGTTACAACTCATAGAAAAAAAAAAAAGTAACTCTAAGGAAAGATATACAAGACTCTAAAAATTCATCATAGGACATACAGGCTATAACAAACACAATAACAGAAAAAACAGAAATTTATGAAGATGTGAACCAGAATATCACAACCTAAATGGCAGAACTTTTCAACATGCTGGAAAGGCAAAAGCAAAAGAAAAAAAAAAACCAACCAAAAACCACAGCACAATATAAGAGATAGAGAATCAGTTAACTAGAAGATAAAAACTTCAATGAGAAATGACTAGAGGGAAAAGAGAGAGAGAGAGAAAACAGAAGAGGGAAGTAGAAAACATTAGTATCTTATGAAATAACATTAAATAGAACAACATATTAGTGTGAAATAACATTAAATAGAACAACATATGCATGACTGGAATTCCAGAAGGGGAAGGGGGAGAAGCACTGAGACAACTGTGAAAGATGTAGTGAAAGAAACCTTTTTAGCTATCATGAGAAATGAAGAAATCCACACTCAGGAAGCTAGGCAAAATCAGACTAGACCCCAGAAGGAAAACATCAAGACATATCATAGTTAATTTCTCCAAAAAGTAGCACAAGAAAAGCAGTCACCTAAAAAGGTGAACCAATTACATTGAGTTCTGATTTCTCAGCAAAAGCATGAAAGCAAGAAGACAATGAGATGGCATAAACTGAAGATTGAAAGAAAACAACCTCTAGTCCAGATTACTGTTCCCAGCAAAGCTGTCCATTAAATATGAAGGAGAAACTGGGCTATTTGCAAAAAAACCCCCAAAAACCAAAAAAACCAGAAACTTAAGAAATTTGTGAAAACAAGACCAGCTAGACAAGATATATTAGAAGGAAGTCCTTCAAACAGAAAGAGCAAAGGAAAGTGGATGGACCACCACAATCAGAAACAACAGAAAAATGAACACAGCCAAAAAGGCAAAGACAAAACCTGGCCTATTAGTAATCACACTTAGTTTAAATGCACTGATTAAGAGAAAAAGAATAACATAATGGATCAAAAACAAAGTCCATCAATATGCTCCCTACAAGAGATACATCTAAAAATAAGGAAAAATACACTAAAAATCAAAGGCTGAACAAAAAATATACAAAGCAAATGGCATCTGTAAGACAACAGGAGTAGTGATACTAATTTCTGATAAGATAGACCAGGATAAAAACAATTATAAAATATTAAGAAGGGCATTTTGTAACCATTAAAATAATAAAAGATCAAGAAGACATAACCTGATTACGCACCACATGACGTTGTTGTTAAGTGCCGTCCAGTTGAGTTGTAGACAACTCATAGCAAGACCTGAACACTTGTTTAACTTTCATCATTTCTTCAAGTTCATAGAGTTTCTGATGGCAGGTTTTTTTGGAAGTCGATGCCACTCTTGCTTTCAAGTTGTTTTAATCTGGGAGCTCTACCAAACACTGTTCACCATGGGTAACGATTATCATATTTGACACATCAGTGTCACAGTGTTTAGCATCACAGCAACCAAGGCTTGCCGCTATAGAGCAAATGGACAGACCAGTGCTATACAACTTAGAAGAATGTCTGACCAAAACCAGTTAGAAAAAAGGCCTGAGGGCTGCACATTAAAATCACCCACCTTTGGCCTAGTAACATCACTTTCTATCCACTAGGCCAACAGAGCTCTCGCTATGTTTATTTTGCTGTTGTTGTTAACTGCTGTCAAGTCATAGACAACTCAGAGGGACCCTATGAACGAAAGAACTAAAAGGTATATTTTATATGTGTGTTGATTGTTTATGAAGTACATAGATATTTTTGGCAATTTGAATCTGTCGTTAAATATTTATGTCAAAATAAATCACTTTCCTCCTCTTTATGACATTGTGTAGTTTTTCTGTAATGAGGAATATAAAATTACAAACTAGCATGCAGTTCTTTAAGTAAACTTGAAGTGTTCTATGCAAAGAATAAATGTGAATTATTATAAAACAAATTATATCACAAGAGAGATCTGCAAAATAAATAAGGGTTAACAGATCTGAAGACAGAAATGGACAGCATCATAATAGTAATAGAAGACTTTAACACACTACTCTCTCTAAAAGCTAGGTTAACTTAAAAAGAAACTAGAAGAGAAGCAGAAGAACTAAACTACCCAATTAACCAACTCAACCTCTTAGCCATTTCAGGGTGGTTGTTATTATGTGCCATCAAGTTGTCTGTGGCTAATAGCGACCCTACGTAAAAGAGCCCTAAAACCTGCTCTATCCTGGGCCAATCTTAATGTCTCAGACACACCTACCCCCATTCCCCCAGTCAATCCATCTCATCAAGGGTCTTCCTTGCTTGTGCTGTCCTTCCACCCTCTCAAGCATGACGTCCCTCTCCAAGGACTGGTCCCTCCTTGCAACATGTCCAAAGTATGTCAGATGAAACTTCAGAATCCTTCCCTCCACGGAGCAACTTGGTCTCACCCTCTCCAGGACAAACTTGTTTGTTCTCCTACCAGTTCATGATATATTCAATACTCTTCTCCATCACCACAGCTCAAAGGCATCAGTTCTCCTTTTATTATCCCTACTCATTTCCAGCTTTCTGATGCATAGCAAGTAATTGAAAAGACTGACACTGTTGCTCTTCAGTACTCTGAAGAAATCTCTGACGGCAGACTTTCCCAGTGCAATTTGTCTTTTTATTTCCTGGCTGCTGGTACTAAGAGTGTTGATTGTAGAGCCAAGCAAACTAAAGCTGTTAAAAATCTCAATCTCTTCATCATCTATCATGGTGCTGCCAAGCATCCCAGAGGTGAGAATCTTTATTTTCTTGATATTGAGCTTCCATCCCTATGGAAGGCTACAGTTTTTGACCTTCAGCAGCAAAAGCTTCAGGTCCTCCTCAAGTGCAGGGAGGTGGAGAGAGGAGAAAATGTGTGCAGCAAGAGGTGAATCAGCTGACTCCTACAAAACACCAAACAGGTACAACTACCTCTCAGAAGCTCAAGGGTCAAGACTGACATCTTCAAATTTTGAAGCACAAGACACGAGGGCATATTCAGGGTACCCAATTGAAATTCAACTTGTTTTCTTCTCAAATGGGCATGATGCATTCCCCAGAATTGATGAGAGCACAAATCAAACCACAACAAATACAAAACAATGAAATAATACAGATCACAAGGCCATAAAGCATGAAATAAATAAGAGGATAAAAGATAAAAAACACCCATTTTTCAATTTTATTGTTTCATTCATATATACTGTGTTTTACACAGTATTTCACTTAGATTATGTTTCATACAATCATTCATATATATTATATATTGTACAACCAATGTATTTTGTATTGGTTTGCATACAAAATCCATATACACTGCATTTCATTCAGTGTTTCATACATTCCTTCTTTCATATTGTTCCATACGATCATTCCCATACATCCTGTTTTATAAAATCAACCACCATTTATCTATGCCCACTATTACACCATTTTTTCAGGTCTCCACTGTATCTTTCCTAATTCCTTCACTG